>NW_024081625.1:604902-676484 GCF_003009895.1 Hyaena hyaena | reverse complement strand
AAAAAAAAAAAAAAAAGAAGTAATGCCCAAACAATATTATCTTAATGGGCCCAAATTTCAAGTGGACTTATTATTTTATATTCTTTTAAAATAAAATCAGAAGGCTTAATATCTGCAGTGAAAAGGTGAACCCTCAGCAGGGTTCAACCCTCAACCAAACAGACCCAAAGCAGATTTACCTAGTTTTAACCCTGGAGACGCCAGGCTCAGCCTAGCAGACGTCGTATGAACACAATAGTGGAGAGTCACTATTTACAGCAAAATAATCCAAAGGGACGCTGGTGGGCATTAAACCCCTTTGGGCAGGGGCGTCTGGGACAGAGCTGGGGGCTCCCCGGTGGCGCTGGGGGCAGGGTGGCCCGCTTACCTGTGGTCAGGGCCGCAGCCGTCGCCAGGTGCATGATGGTGTTGTCACTCACCGCCCACCTCTCCTGGGATGGCACCGGCTGGTCGGGGCCCCCATTCGGCCGCGGCTCCTCCTGGACCTTCCTGCCGGAAGCGCCGCTGTCCTTGCGGGCATTTCTGTGCCCGAGAGCGTCACCCACCGCCCCCAGCAGCATGGCAGCCTTGAACTTCTCCATCTCGGGCCGCGCTCAGCCCCCGGGCCCCGCGGAGCGGCCTTCCGTGCGCCCCGCTGACCTCTGCCCGTCCCCGTCCCCGTGCTGCGGGCAGGAGCTCTGAGCAGCCGGGGCGTGTCCCCGGTGTCTCTGCGGGTGGCCGGTGAGGACGGCGCCGGCTCCGCTGCGCCCCGCGAGGAGCCGCGTGGACGGCGTCCCTCCCTCCGGCGGCGGCTCAGACACGGGCTCCCTCACCCTGTGGCGCCCGCGGCCTGAGTCAGCGGCCGAACAGCTGCTGCAGACGCCACCCCGCGGGGCGGCGACCTCTAAGCCTGAGCCCTCGTTCTGGAAGGCGCGCGCCGTTCACGGCTCCTGGGCCGTTTCCACAGAGCTCCGCCTGGAGGACGCCGGGACGGACCCCGGCCGCAGCCGCGCTCAGCGCACCGCCCTCCCGGAGTCCCCTGGCGTCGTCTGCCCGTCCCCCTCCCCCCACCCCCCACCCCCTGGGAGCGCTTGTGCGCCTTCTGCCCCGACAGCTCTGTCATTTCTAGAGTTTCAAGTAAGTGGAATCGTAGCCTGTGTGGCCTTCCTGTCTGGCTTCTCTCACTCAGCATAACGTGGAGTTTCACCCATTATACACACGGTTTTATTTTTTGGGAAACTTTTTGAGGACAGAACGTGTTTGGTAGAGAACTCAGAAAATGCACAGTGCACAGGAGAGAGGCCCCTCGAGCCCGTGTGGCGGGTCACGGAGCCCTCTCCCCATTGCACGTGCAGCAAAAGCCTCTCCCACCGCCAGGCTCCAGACTGCAGCAGTGTTCAGACACTGCCGGCTCCCGATTCAGATCCAGACCCCCCAAGAGGGCGCTGAGGGGTAGGAGGAGGCTGGCGTGCAAATGTGCAAACCAGGCCCTGGGTTTGGAATCAGAAGTTAGGAAGCCGACCCCTCACGGGCCCTCGCTCCCCCCTGGGGCCTGCTCACTCACGGGAGTAGAAGTGAGGCCCAGCACAGCTGGACCTAAGCAGCACATGTGATAAAAATAACATTTCTTGAGGTGTCTGAGTGGGTCAGTTGGTTGAGTGTCCGACTTAGCTCGGTCATGATCTCACAGCCCACGAGCTGGAGCCCTGTGTTGGGCTCTGCGCTGGCAGCTCAGAACCTGGAGCCAGGTTCAGATCCTGTGTCTCCCTCTCTCTCTGCTCCTCCCCTACTTGGGTGTGCATGCTCTCTTTCTCTCTGTCTCTCTCAAAAATGAGTTAACGTTTTAAAAAAATAACACTTCTTTCATAATAACAAGACACTGAGCTGCATGTGAGCACACAGAGCGTCAACTTAGCACTTGTTACAAAGGAGGCTCTGAAACGTTATTCCAGCAGAGGCCCCCCCGGGGTAGGGGGGCGAGTCCCGCGAGCCGCCTGTGCACACTGCAGCCCTCTATTCAGACAACTGCCCTTGGTGGGTGGAAGAGTGTCGTTTGGCAGAAACAGCTACTGTTGAGGGAGAGGAGGTTTGCTGCTCATTTCTCTTGCTGACCCTGAGGCCGTGGAAACCTTTACTGAGGTCGCCAGCAGTGACCCCGCACTGTCCCCTACCTTGTTCAGCAGCACTTGCTGAACCCTGGCCGTGCGCCTTGAACCTTACCTCACCCCACGCAGCCTGCAGTGTCGTACCTGGACTTGCACGAAGTTCAAGCAAGGCAGCGACACGGATTGGTCCCCAAGATGGAGACGGGGTCACGTCTATTCCAGGAGGCACAGGTCACAGGTCTTTATTCAGCCTATTCTACCCGGGGGACTCGTGTGTTCTCCACACATTCCCGGTGTGCATGTCCACCGGTCCTGCCACAGGATGCCTAGTAGCTCGGGAAAGTCAGCCGGTTACGAGAGAGCTACAGCTTTTCACACACACACAACCGTATTATTTAACACACTATGTGGCCATGAAAAGGAAACTAAACAGCCGAACTGTGCGTCGGGGCGCCACCATCTACATGAGGGGGCAGGCTGGACATGGTGGGTGTCCCCAGAGGGGCCGTTTTCCTGCTGGCCCCTGGCGTCCAGCAGCACCTCAGCGATCGAGAACAGAGTTACGAGGCCTCCACCACCACCACGCCAGAGAAAATGATTTACTTCAACATTTCCAAAGCTCTTAGCACGTTCCATGGCTCACACACCTTAAATGTACAGAATAGAAGAAACCCGAGATCTTGAAGAGCCTCTGTCCAGCCACTAATGTTCTGTTATCTACTGAGGAACAGTTAGTTGCACAGAAGCCTCCCCTCCCATAACTTCGAATCTTAAGAATGACAAGGTGTTGCAGCCCTACAGCCTCCTCTGAGAACCATGGTGAGACGCCATGAAGTCTCGAAGGGTGCTTTAAAGCTGTTGAGGTTTTCACTATATAAAGTACGTGCTCTCTCAGAACACAGGCTCACGGGCAGACACAGCCCTGTAGATCCTGTCGCAGACGTGGACGGACAGGCCCAGGAGACGCCATGAGATGCAGCCGTGCGCCTAAGTAGGGGCCGACCCAGCCCAGACTGTGGCCGGCAGGCGCCGAGCCTCCTTTCCCCCTTGGACAGCCCGGGGTCTCTCGGAAAGACTCCTCTTCACAAGGATAAACAGTTCACACACAGCAAGTACACAGACCCCTCCCACGGGGCACAGATACTTCCTGAAACGCTGGATCCAGTTTTGAAAGTCACATCAAACTACAAATTTTAGGCACGCTCTCCATTCACAGAAAGTCCACAGTGAACTTCCTCTCCCGTGAGGTGACCCCAACTTAGTCGTCTCATAAATGGGGTTACAGGCAGGACAGCAGGCGTGCTTGCGACGTGAAGATCTTTTCAAACATGACGAAGGGTCCGCACAGGGGTTTCTAGGACACACGGGGGCTTTTCCAGCAGGAGGAGCGGGTAACGCCACAGGCTCCACCATCAGACAGCGCAGCAGAGTCCGTGCTTCAGCGGACGGCCTCCTGATAGACGGTAACGTGACTGACACCCACGGTGGACGTGAATGAGGCGGGGCCGTCCCGTCTGGGGTCTCGGGCAATGGTGTGGATCACAGCCTCCGAGTGTGTGCAACCACGCAGGGGGCTGGAAGGAACCAAGTCACTCCATTTTTGAATCTATAATCCATTGCACACAAAAAAAATGCTTTTTGGGGAAAAATGTCTTTTTAAATGTAATAAAATACATTTTCTTTAAAGCATACTTTAAAAAATTTTTTTTCGGAAGCTCATTCAAATGAGAGTGGACGGGACAGGGGCCGACTCGTGAACGGTGTATGACAGAACATCCCTGGATTCACACTGCAGGCAGCGGGGAAGGACGTTCACACGGACGTCCACGGGAAATTAAAATAAAAATAAATAAATCCAGATATTTGATAATTCAGGAAATAGAAATCTTGAATTCCTGGCACCACGTTTAAAAGTGTTAGGACCCACGTTCAGATCTCCCCTGGGGCTCGATGGCGGCGGCTCCGGCCCGCAGAAGGGAGCGCCGTCCTCCCAGGGACACAAACGCTGCCTCGCGGGTGGTGTGGTGCCGGGCTGGGCAGGAGCGTGTGCGCCGCGTGGTCACGGGCACCGCCCAGTAAACCGCACGCTCTGCAGCTCTGCAAACATGCTCTGGGCGACTTTTCCACAGATATGGTAAAAAGCATGCAGCAATATCCTAAAGCGACAGCCAGGGGACCAGACATCCCAGAGCAGCGCCTTCTGAGGAGCTCCTTCTGCGTCCACGGGCCCTTTCCTTGTGCAGGGGGAGGTTGTGCGGGTGCCGGGGCTCCCCGGAGGAGGTGCTTGCCGTCAGTGTCCTGGCTCATCCTCCCTTTCTGCCTAGAAAGGGCGGCGCCTACTGCCCGTCACGACTGGCCGTGCGTACTCTACAAAATCATCTATCAGAACAGGCCACGCTCCTACAGGAAAGCAAACACAGATTTAAAAATATCACCAGTTTAGAGCACTATTTTTTATATCCGGAGCATTCTTTCTACCGTCAATATTTGTATTTCAGAAACTCAAGCAAGTCGCCTCACAGCCCATCTCTCTGAAGGGATTGGCCGCGGAGATCCATTCCTCCTGCTCCCGCCAGACACGGGGCCAGCACCGGCCCTCCCGTAAGGACATGGCCTCTAGTGGCCAGGAATGCGGGGCCAGCACCGGTGTTCCCGTGCGGACACGGCCTCTAGCCACCTGGCACGTGGGGCCAGCTGGCCGCAAGGCCCGGCCCCTGTCCCCGGCAGTCAGGACAAGGCTCAGGGCCCTCCACCCTCCCTGCAAAACACTGCGTCCTTTTCTCTCTGAGCGTTTCCCACTCTGGGCCCAGCCCCCCAACCACCCCAGGTGGCCCGGACCACGCCCATTGGCCAGGAGCACACGCACCGCAAGCTGCAGGCCCTTCCCGTGCAGACCGGCCGCTCCTGAGAGCTGGGCTTTCATCCACGGGCAACTGTTCACTCACACACATTTACTAAGCGCCCGCTCTGTGCTGAGTGCGCAGGACGCACACAGACCTGCAACGCCAGAGGTGCCCGGACGGGTCGCCTCCAAGCTGGGCGCTGAGGAAGCACGCGGTGGGCGGGCCGGGGCTGCACCCCCTTCCCTAAGGCGGCCCAGTGCCCACAGCGGCGGGCGCGCAAATGCTCCCTGAGCCACCGTCCTCAAATACCTGGGGGTGAGGACCACGGACATATGATCATGTTCACGTAGGTAAATACCGGCCGAATCTTCAGGTGACGGAGTTTCTAGCCTGAGGCGCCACCCAGGATTACGTGCCTGGAGAGCGGCTTCCAAACACCCGTGTGGTCCCACGGTTCTGCCGCAGGGCCCCTGCACGTCCACTTCTGAAACACTTTTGTTAGGGCACCGTCCTCCCGAATTAAACTAAATATGAAGGCCTATCTTTCTCATGTGGTTGACAGGACGGAAGAAAGAGGGCACTACTGTCACCACGACCACACCCCCGCCACTACACAAAGGGGGGGTGCCTGGGGTCACCCCCGTCCTGCGCCCCAGGGGCAGGGGAAGGCAGTCTGCGCACCAGCATCTCTGGCCATCACCTGAAGCACCACAACTTCCGTACCTTCTTCGTCATAGTTAGACATATCGTCCGCAATCATATTTCCAAAATCAAGCAGGAGATTCCACGTGTCCCTTGGGATTGACCTTTTGTGATGCTCCTAACACATGAGAGAAAACCCAACAGACTTGAGAAAGAGCCGTGACCACGGGGCCGGGTTACCTGCGCACACCCGTGATGGAGGGGGCGCCATCACACGTGGTAGAAGCACCGGCAGTTCCGGGTGATGCCAACGTGCAAACACACAAAAGCAGACTTATTTAAAAACAGAATAAACATGTGAAGTAGGGATTAATCTATCTCACTCAAAAGAAGGGCAGTGCTTTAAAGCTCTACCTAACCCCCCGCTGATTCGCAAACAGTGAGGGACAACGGGCTCGTGGCCTCGGATACGTGTACTTCTCTGCCCGCGAGGTGGCACTTCCAGTGGGATGGGCCGTTTCCTACAAGTACGTCATTCCAGATTTCATTAAAAAAATTTTTTTAAATGTTTTATTTATTTCTGAGACAGAGAGAGACAGTGTGAGCAGGGGAGGGTCAGAGAGGGAGGGAGACATAGAATCTGAAACAGGCTCCAGGCTCTGAGCTGTCAGCACAGAGCCCGACGTGGGGCTCGAACCCACGAACTGTGAGATCATGACCTAAGCCGAAGTCGGACGCTTAACCGACTGAGCCACCCAGGCGCCCCTCATTCCGGATTTCAGATACAACACACATCTGTGTGTGACTCACCACCCGGCTGAAGGGGCTCTGGCTCCCCTCCCCGACTCCCCCCTCCCAGCACAGTGTTCCATGCCCACACCCGGCCCCGTGCATGTGGTAGAGATGACCCAGGAGCTGCCCAATCATATGTAGACTTCTGCAGCCCTCCTTGCGTTCCCCGCCTGGCATCCTGGCTTCGATTAACCCGCTTCCGTTGCGCTCTGGGAGCCTTCGTCCGCACTGACAGTCTGCGCTTTTATCCGTTCTCAGACCTAGGGCTCTGTGCATGTCCCCAGGGCACCACCTCTGGGCACGTGCGCAGCCCCCCCCCGCCCCCCCCGGGAACGTCTGCAGTAGAGGTCACTGGCCACAGAACTGGTACGTGGTGGAGCGGGGTCAATGTGACGTGCGGCTGTGAACACGCACGGCGGCCTCCCCGCGCTCTGCAAGGAGGACCCCGCACGCACGGCCGCCAGAGGGAAGACGGTCCTCGCCAGGCCTCACACACTCTCACAGCAGCCAACACGGCAGCGGCGGGCACGTCGACATCACGTGGCTGTCTGCGCTGGAGGGGACGCTGGTGCTCCCCACGCCTCAAACAGCGACGCCTGCTTCCCGTCCTCCAGGCTGGGAGCCGCCCCGCCCGGGAGGCCCCTCCAGCTCGGAGACTCTCCTGAGGGGCCCGCTAAGCCCTCCTGTCTCCTGCCCGGTTAGCGTCACAAACCGCACTTTAACGTGTCTCGGACTGTGCACAAGCCGGACAACGGGACACAATCCACAGTCTGGAGCCCGGGTCGGCTCACGGGACGTGTGTTACGGCCGCTTCGGGAAGTCCACATTTCTCAGAGGAAGCCCAGAGCCAGGCGGCGGGGGTTCCGCAGGGAAGGGAGGCCTGCAGGTCATCTGCAACGCCAGCCTCAGAGTCCCGCGTGGCTGCTGGAGCCCTTCGGAAGGTGGCCGTGGAGCAGCCCTGCCCGTTCTGCGCGGCGGCGAAGCCCGCGGCCGCTCGCCGACTGCCTGGCAGCCGCGGTGCAGAACCCCCTGGTCTGGTGACGCGGGCGCCACGTCATGTGCTGACCCCTCACACTGGGCACACGCAGCAAGAGGCAGAAGGACACTTACCAATAAAAAGCTGTTCCAAAGATCTAAAAATTTAAACCTTCCAGATAACACCAAATTCCAGTATGCAACAGCCATTTCTAAATCTGGCAAAAAGAGAGAAAGGACGGTTAATAAATCCCAATTTCTTTTTCCCCTGCACAAAAACATGACCACTTCTTAGCGTACTGATAATCACTTAGTAAAACTCAGAACTCTTACCAAAGAGTAAGACAAGGCCCGCCCCTTACAGAACGTTCCTGAAATTGTAAGTGATCTAATCTTCTAACTCGGGGAAAGTCTCTTTAGAAAGGGCTCTGGGCCTTGTTATTCAGACACGTACACGATTGTCCCCTAATTAACAACTCCCATTCCTGAGTACTCCAGGCTTTCTTCCAACCTCACGGAAGCAGCCTGGGCACTATTCATGCACATCAGGCAGTGTGAGGACGTGGCCCAAGCACTTACACGTGACGAATGACAAGTTAACAACCGGTGTCCAAGGAAGGGAGGCATGCTTTCCCAGCGGCCGGGAAGAGTTGGCTCGGAGGGAAGCCACACAAGACGGCTAGGACTCATCCGCCTTTCTCAGGTGCCGTCGGGACAGAGCAGCTCACCTGCGGAGGGCACTTCCCCTGCCACACGGACATTCCCCGTCCGGGTTGGTTACCAATCACGGCCCGTGTCCTCCATTCTCCCCACCTGAAGGCAGTGGCTGTGTGGCCACGTCCCGAAGCTTCTACACAGACCTACGCTGCAGGGCTCGGGCGCAGGATGAGGTCTTAGGGAACAGCACACAGAGCTTTAGGACCACGCGAGCACACCATCCTGAGCCACGATTTCCAAAATGTGGATTCATTCTCTGCTTACTCTAAGCTTCGTATCTATTTCTCCTTGTATGCTGGATACAGCAAGTTTATTAAGAGGCTGAACTGAGTTTCCTTGTTAAAATTGATAGCCCTTAACAGAGTGCTCACCACTTAGAAAATAAAAGAATGGTTAGAAATGAACGATTTCCTAATTATATGTTTACATACCTATGTCAGGATAAACTCATGTGAAAAGTAGACAGACATTCTTTTTTTTTTTTTAATATTTTTATTTATTTCTAGGAGAGAGAGAGAGAGACAGCGTGAGCAGGGGAGGGTCAGAGAGAGAGGGAGACACAGACTCTGAAATAGCGTCCAGGCTCTGAGCTGGCAGTCAGCACAGAGCCCGACGCGGGGCTCGAACCCACGAACTGCAACATCATGATCTAAGCGAAAGTCCGATGCTTAACCGACTAAGCCACCCAGGCGCCCCTAGACAAAGACATTCTTAAGGTAACGGATTCTTTTAAATGCAAGATACCCGACTAACCACTTTTCAGGAAATTTTCATCTAAATCTCAGTTGGTCCCACTTGGACACAAATGGTGAGGGTGGAGCTGTAGGCGTGCCCGGCTGGCTCAGTCAGCAGAGCGGGTAACTTCCAATCTCAGGGTCGTGAGATCTTAAATTACTTAATGTAAACACACAAAACTTTTAAGAAAGTCGAGCTGTAACTGGAGATTTCTAGGAAAGATCACTGCTACAACTGGGTAAGCAAAGCAGAGTACACATAACACCAAATTTAAATAAAACGCCTACATTGCCTGTGTTTACAGGCCATTCCAGACGTTAGTCCTAAATACCCTGGAGTCTTAATCAGGAGACATGAACAGGAAGCTTCCAGGACGCGGCCGTGGACCTGGCTCGCTACCCCTCGCTGCGCCTGTGCTCCAACACTGAGTGGGTGGCCTGTACGTCTATGTCCTTGTGACTTAAGAAGGGCGTTAACTGGGATCTACACTCAACTCAGCTCAGAGGTGACAAGTCCCACACTGAGAAGTAGGGGTGACCCTGGGGAGGAGAGAGGAATAACGTCGAATGGCAGACATTTAATCTGGGTCCTGTTAGCTTAGTCTGGTCCTAGGAACCTTTCTTACAAGTTCCTGATTCGCACATTTGTGACTAAAAGTGAATGTACACATATTCATAGTCAGTGTTATGTATGTAAGAGTGTTTACTATCACCCGAATGGGCAGATCCACTTGCTATAGAACAATAGTAGAAAACCTCAGAATGACAGAACTCAGAGCCAAAGCAAGAGAAGAGCGGCCCCGGCGGCTGTGAGAAGGTTCCGGCAGCTACCGCCTTCCCTCGGCCTCTGAGAAGTGGTCTGTCCTGAGCAAGACAGTGTTAGAGGAAGGCATTACTATTTAAAATTTGTTTCACATTTAGAATTACATAGTGAAAATGTCGCTTCTGTCAAAAAAGGTTTTGGGTGTAGATATAAAAATTAGCTAATTATCATGAAACTTGACTTCCTCAAAAATCAAGATTTCTCAAAGCCAACGGATTCCAGACTCTAGCCTGTATGAAACTATTCTAAATTTCTTACATTAAAACAAAAAGTCAATTAACTTTATTAGAGTGACCATCGGGTGAGGACAAGCTAAAGAAACTTAAAATAACCGAACATAAAATAAAACAACCCCCACAAGTCTAACACATACACATAAACAGACACACAGACTTGAAGGGAACGGAGAACACATCTTTCTTTTCTTTTCTTTTTTTTTTTTTTTAATGTTTTATTTATTTCTTAGGAGAGAGAGAGAGACAGCGTGAGCAGGGGAGGGTCAGAGAGAGAGAGAGTGACAGACTCTGAAACAGGCTCCAGGCTCTGAGCCGGCAGTCAGCACAGAGCCCGATGCGGGGCTCGAACCCGTGAACCGCGAGATCATGACCTAAGCGAAAGTCGGACGCTTAACCGACTAAGCCACCCAGGCGCCCCCACATCTTTCTTTTCTTGATCAACCTTTTTGCCTGGCGTCCTGCCTTTTCTAGGAACTACATGAACACCTCTATCAACCTCTTTAATTCACATTTCATCCTTCCAAAGACACAACACGTAAGACACTCTGGAAACTGCAACATCAATTGTTCCGCTTTGAGTGCACAGTCATAAAAATATTCGTCTGGCTTTCTTATTTTTTATGCCCTCAAAACCCTGGTAAAATGACGATACTGCACTGAGCCACTTGTACAGGCTGTTGCTGGCCCTGTAGCACCCCTCCGGGAAGGACACACACCCACACCCACACTCACACACCCACACACACACACATACCACACATGGGCTTCCTACTGCAAACAGGCTCC
The DNA here is from genome assembly GCF_003009895.1 of Hyaena hyaena. Lineage (NCBI taxonomy): Eukaryota > Metazoa > Chordata > Mammalia > Carnivora > Hyaenidae > Hyaena > Hyaena hyaena. Next base: position 665,852 of record NW_024081625.1, on the reverse strand, counting down.
AAAATGTGAGACTTTTTGAAATATTCATGGAGAAAGAAAGTCCTTTTTAAACTTTAATCAGTACTCAGACCCTAAATGACCACGTTCTGGAAACAGCTGGGAATTGCAAGTGTACTTGGGTGTGGACTTCAGAGGAGAGAAGCGGGCGGGAGGTGAGCAGGGCCCCAACCCTGCCCCACCCCTGCCCCACACTACCCCCAGGGACCCCCCACCCAAAGACCGCCTCACCCGGCCCCCCACCCCCTGAGTCAACCCCACCCACCTGGGGTCCTGCCCCTGCCCCACCCCCGCCCCCACCCAGCTCCACCCCTGCGAAGCCTGGAACCTGAGGTGAGTTGGAACAGAAGAGCCGCAAGCTGCCTAAATCTGGGACACAAAGGGTCATGAAGTATACAAGATGGCTGTTGCCTGAAGCCACTAAGTTTTGAGGAACTGTGCTATGAAGTGGGTCTGGTAACAGCCTGGGAATCTGAGGGCCTGACAAGCTCCCAGGTGATGTGACGTCTGAGGCCAATTTGCTGGCCCACAGACCGTGCTTTGCAAGGACCGGAGGCCAAAGCCAACTCTGTGCCAGAGGCAGAAGGGGAAGGCAGCTCTTAGATAAAGAGGAGAGTCACCTGGGACCCATGTCCCCTCTGGCGGAGGAAGGGGGACCACAGGGTGGGCCAGAGGCCACAGACCCTGTCCCAGATGCGGATGAGCTCTTCTCCCCAAGGTCCCAGGCATCGCCAGTGACCATCACTGGGCTGCAGGGAGAGAGGAAAGGGCTCCTGAGGGCGTCCAGGGCAGGACGATCCTCAGATGCTGATTCAACAATGGTTGAGGCCGGAAGAAAAGCGGGAGGGCACAGTTAGGACCTTGTGCCCATGAGACTGGCTCCAGCAGGCAGGGTGGGGGTTCCCTGCGGGCGCATGGGGAGGGAGGCCACCCTGCTCCCCGTCCAGCGGCACCCAGTATCAGTGCTCGGCACACACGCAGGGTACTGTTCTGGCAGAGTACAGAACCTTCCAGAGATTCTCAGGACTTATACTGCTGCCACAAGAAAGGAAATCAGGTTGTCTTACAGAAGAAGTGAAGATCGTGCAGTCTGAAATTTGAGAAGCACTAAGCTGTGTTCCTGAACAATCTAGAAACAGTGGCCACGTCAGTATGAATGAGCACTGCTACTGACTGGTCATGGTCCTGAAATGGCTTTCTGCAGGACAAGAAACTAGGGCTCCCGGACAAGTGTGCGGCCCTGGGACTGGGGTAGGTCACGTGCAGTGTGTCCTGGCATCGGGGAGGCAATAGCCAAGCACTCCTGGCTCACGTCAAAGGGACATGGACGCTGACTGAAAGAGGCTCCCCTGGCCACAGGTGGGATCATTATCCCCAAACTTCAAAAGGCTCAGAATTGCAGTCCACTGGAGCCTTCACATGTGATTCGGTCCAGGGGTTCACAATGACACGAAAGAAAGAAACGCTAATGGATCCTTTCCTAAGGACGGTGGGGAGACGGCGTGTTATCCGGACACCGATAGAGGCACAGAAGCGTTCATCCTGCTGGAGCCGAACTGCCTCCTGGGTAGCGAGGCAGCACCTCGTAACACATGGAAAGGAAGGACAGGGCTGGAGGGACGCCTCACACCGCCCTCAGGTTGATGGAGGCGGCAGTGAGCGCAGGGACCTTGGCTAGTGTCCCAAACCGAGCACAGCCAGAGGCTCAGCCCTCACCAGTGACGGTCTCCCTGAAGACCGGGACCCCGAGGCACACGTCACCAGGTGCGGTCCAGGCCCTCTGTGGGCCCTGGTACCTCTGATCCGCCACCGTACAGGGTGTCACAGGGCTAATACCGTGTTATACATTTTTCTCGGGGGTCTTAACCGAATTAAAATAAAAACACCACTTATACTGTGAAACAAACGAGAGGCTGGCACCCCCTGCCCTCCCACAGGCTTGTCCCTCTGAGGGCCACTGCACACCTCGGCAGCAGCCCTTCTGCACCCCTCCCCGCAGCACCCCCCCCCAGGGGAAATGGCAGCTACGGTGGAATTCCTCCCGATATATGTAGATTCCTGAAGCAAAAGCGTCTGTGGGCTGCAGTAGATCAGATGGAAACAGAGCCGAGGTTGAAAGTGTGGTCAGGTGGCCAGGGCCACAGAACAGGCCAGGGCCATGGAACAGGGCAGGGCCACGGAACAGGCCAGGGCCACGGAACAGGGCAGGGCCACAGAACAGGGCAGGGCCGAGGCAAGGAGGGCAACCAGGAGGGGACAGCAGAACCCAGACGGACTTGATCCTCTGCAGCTAGGCCGACCTTGCCCTGTGCGGGTCCACGGGAGTGAGGGCATCACCCCCCACCCAGGGGCTCTCTGCCCAGTCAGGCAGCCCACTGGGAGGTGTGAATGCCAGGAGGTGTGAACACACGGCACAGGAGAGGAGGGGCTCCAAACCTTCGGTCATGGCCTGTCTGCACGCCTCTGACACCATGCCTCAGCTTGTTTCCGTTTATAAGATGTAGGCAAGGCCACGTGTGGGCAGACGAAGACACCTGTGTGCCACATCGCAGGTGCTTACGAAACGCTAGTTTCCACCCTTTCTGGCCATGAGATAAAGATAAGAGCAGCTGCCTACGGCAAGATCGACAGTGGGCGAGGAGGCCAGCCTTGCATCTGGACGTCTGGGTAGGGGTAGGGGGTGGGGGAGGGGAGTCACTGTCGTGTCCGTGACCTGCTGTCCCTGCACCGCCGCTCTACCCCTCACCGCTCGGCGACGCCGTAAGCGCTCTGATTTTCCGCGGCTCTCCACTCTGCACCGACACCACCAGAATCACCTAAAATTGTAATGCAGCCAGGGCCCCGCTGCCAGTACCTCAGCCCTGTGGGGACACCCGGCAAGCTCGTCCCCAGGCAGGAATCATGGCCTGACGTGCCCAAAATGCCCACAATGCCCAGGGTGGCTCAGGGCTGGCGTGGAGGCCACCTCGACCCTCCTCCCCCAGTTGGCTGACCGTGCACAGCGGGTGAGGACAGACACAACCCAGCAGGCCCGGCGTCCACTCGCTCTTCCACCGCCTGTGCTCCGCGGTCCCTAACCAACTCCTGCGTAGGCGGCAGGACCCTTCACTGACGGCAGGCCCACCGGGAAAGCGGCCGTTTCCCTGACAAACACATCAGGCCATCTTTTTTCCCGTGGCCTCGGCTCTCCGACCCGCGACAAGGCAGGGACCGTGCAAAGCCTCCCTGCCGCTGCACCTTTGCACGACGGCAGGCCTGTCTGCTCACCCGCTTCCTGCAACAGGAGAAAATACATCCCTAAGCTTCCCGGCGGCTCCCGCACTGCCACCTCCCCAAGTTCAGGCAGGGCTGTTCAAGCTCCTGAGCGGGACTCAGGCAGAGGCCCTTTCTCAGCTCCCCGGGCGGCAGGTGCATAATCTGAGAGGTGGCACGCGGGGCGAGAACCTGTTCACAAAGCTGACTAGCCTGGAGAGAGGGACTCTGACGAGAGACTCATCGCAGCGCAACAGTAAAAACGAACAGCGCTGGAGAGAAACAAGGAAAAAGGAGAAATCCGTCTCTGCCGTGGGAACAAGAACAGTGCTTATGAAAGACGGCCCCCACCCCCCACCCCGGGACAGGAGGGCACAGCCCCCAACCTCCCCACCACAGGAGAGCCCAGCCCCCAACCCCCTTCCACCCCAGACACAGGTGGGCCCAGCCCCCTCACCCTCCCTCCCACGGAAAAACCCAGCCCCTGCTCCCCACCCCACCATGGGAGAGCACAGTCCCCCCTCCCCCCACCTTCCAAGGGAGGGCCCAGCCTCCCCTCCCCCCCCCACCTGCCAAGAGAGAGTCCCCCCCCCACCTTCCAGGGGAGAGCCCAGCCCCCACCCCCACCCCCGCTCCTGACGGGAAAAGAATATCTACTGGTCACACGCACCTATAGACACATGCGAGTGAAATCAGGCCCTGAAATCAATTGTTTGCAGTGGATTTTTCTATCTGTGGATTTTCAAGTCCCTTTTGGTTTCCTACCTAAAATTGGTTATTTTCTAATACTGCTTTTATGTGTAAGAACTTTTCTTCAAAACATACACTTGTTTAATCCCTAAAGACCACTAAGTCCCCCTCCAGACTTGTAAGACAGCTTATTGAACTAAACATGTCTGTAACGTTAAACAGAAATAAATTCTATAGCACTTAGGTCGAAAAAGAAATGAAAATAAGTATGATAAAACCCTCAGCCAAAACTCACACTGAAAATTTAAGGATTTTCCAAATTTTCCAAACAGATTTATATTATAGCAAAATTATACAACTCTAAAAGAAATACTAAAATGTAACCCAAGGCACATCAGAATTGTTTTCTAGTAAGTTAATTTTAAATCTCCAGACCAGGACAGGATTAGTGTCCCCTGGCCGGTCCCCACAATACCGTCTGCTGATAACACACCTGGCTGATAACAAACATCCTGACTATTGGTATCAGTTGCTGACTTCTCTAACCCATTAGTCACCTGCTTTCAATATGACAGAGCATGGAGCATTTGCAAAGTAGTTTACATTCTGAAGTTTAAATATCTAAGGCAAAAGGGGAGAGTGACTAGGGGCTGAGGGTGCAAGTGCGAGGTGGTACTAGCTGGCCCATGTGTGCGTGGCGCGCCCAGTGGACAGACATGGGGACGCTGTAGCGGCAGGAATGACACCCGGTGGGTCCTGCTCACTGTTAGTCTCATGAAGATGTGGCTTCTTATCAATCTGGGTTTTATACTCACCTAAACCTTTCTGCCCGGGGTTCTTAGCAAAGGTGAAGGTAAACTGATAAAAATCCTTAAACTTCGCCGTGTCCATGAGTTCCTGCTCCAGCCTCGGCACAAGGGCCCTCAGCTTCTCCGTGCTGTCACACCTGCCGAGAGACAGGGCTGTTGTGGTGGGACGGCGCCTCCCCGGCCTGGCCGCCCCCCATGGCCTGCGGGCCCCCTTCCGCAGCTAAAAGGACTCCGGTGCTCCGGAACAGACCAAGGCGGTGGCTGCACGGCGCCGTGAAGACGCCAAAACCACTGACTCGTGGACTTTCCGTGGCCGGGTCCCATGACACACGAGTTCTATCTAACTAAGCAGGCATTAAAAGGAAGAAACAAAACCCAAAACTGCTTGCCTGGCTCTGGAGGATCTCGGACTCAGTCTAATGAGCAGCTTCACCCACACACAGGCTGAGGCCCTGGGAAGATGCAGGGAGAAGTCGGCAAGACCCCACCTCCTCAGCGGCCCCGGGGGCCAGCACCCCCCTGCCTCCCGCACCACTGCCGCCCTGCACTGTCCTGCGAGAGGAAGAAAGAGCTGCAGCCACAGCTCCTGACCCTGGGGCCGCGTCCTTACAGGGGCCCCGGCTCGCCCACGTGGGACGAAACACAACTCCGCTGTTTGAAACTGGGGCTTCCCGGGCGCGGGGACGGGCAAACAGGCGAAGTGATGGGGCGCACCCACTGTGGTGAGCACGGCGGAACGCACAGAATCGCTAAGGTACCCCTGACCCTAATACAGTATTACATGAGTTATACTGGGATTTAAAACATACATTTATTGAAAATAAAATAATAAAATTGGATTTTCCCCCGAAAAGTCAACATCCTTTAAGAATATCTAAAAACCTTTAAGGCAGACATCTGGAATGGCAAAACACAAAATTTGTCTTTTTTACTTTGACTACCCGGCAAGCACGAGAGCCATTGCTTCACCAACGTGCGCGTCGAGCAGAGCGCGGGCGAAAGCCCGGGAAGCCCCGCCTCAGCGGCCACAAGCGTGGGGACTCCGAGGCGAGGCGTACAGCTCCAGGGACCCACGCCAAGGCTGGCGCGCTCCCCACCTCAGGCCTCTCCTCTACGGGGCCAGTCCGTGCCCCTCTGTGCCCGTGTCGCTCCACGCAAGCACTCCCTGACGCCCATTGGCCCCATCTTTGAACTTTATAAATGGGAACTCACCGTGTGTCCGTCAGGTTCACTCGTGCCAACGTGTAGCTCACAGAGTCATTTTCATTTCCGTGTAGCATTCTACTATATTCATACTGTATATTTATATGTTCTACCAGCGATAAATACCCTGGCTGTGTCTAGTTTTCCGGTAACGAAGGTGGTTGAGAGCATTTCTATGCATGTATCGGGCACACACGTCAATGTGTTCGGTGAGGCACAAGTCGGAGTGGGCCCGCTGGGTCCCAGGGCCCGTGAATCTCCAGCGCTGTGATGCCAAACTGTTTCCAAGGAGACCGCCCCACTTCCCACCCCCGCTGGCAGTGTGCGCCAGCTCCCGTTGCTCCCGTGTTCCCTGATATGTGCAACTGTGTCTTAGTGTAGCCATTCCACAGGTGAAGTTCATTGTCATTTTAACCTGTGCTTCCTCAATCAACCAGATTGGACACCTTGTATTTTACTGGCTATTTGGAAATCTTCTTTTGTGAAGCACCTCTTCGATTCTCCTGTCCGTTTTCAGTTAGGTAATGTTTCTTAATGTTTTTCAGGCTTTCTTTTATATGTGAAGGACATAAACCTTGGTCAGCTAAGCATTTTTTAAAGTACTCTCACCCCAATGTGGACGGCATTTTCGTTTTGTTGGTGGTATTTCTTGATGATCAAAAGTTATTATTTTTAGTATAATACACTGCCTGTCTTCTTCAGTGTTTTTTTTTTTTTAATTTAATGTTTAGTTATTTTTAGAGAGACACTGCACAAGCAGGGGAAGGGCAGAGAGAGAGACACACACACACACAGAATCTGAAGCAGGCGCTAGGCTCCAAGATGTCAGCACAGAGTCCGATGCAAGGCTCGAACCCATGAACGGTGAGATCATGACCTGAGCCAAAGTCGAGGCTTAACTGACTGAGCCATCCAGGTGCCCCAGATTTTTTTTTTTTAATGTGTTCAAATTCCATCACTGCATGGTCATAAAGATATTCTCCTACATGATTTTTCTAGAGGCTTCTGGCTTTTGCCGTTAGCCTTTCACAGTGACATCTACAATGCACTTGGAACTGATAGATTTTTTTTATGTACGTTGTGAGGTAGGGGTCAAGGTAAGTTCTTCTCCAGGTGACCAGCCAATACTCCCAGAGCCATTTAATGAAAAGATGTCCTTTCTTCACTTCTCTGAAGTGCTGCCTTTGCCATAAATGAAATGTACCTGTACATGTGGATTTGCTTCTTGGCTCCCCACTGTCCCACTGGTCTACTTATCTCAGTAAGAGTGCCACGTAGTCTGAATTGCTGTAGCTTGGAAAGTCCTAATTATTTGAGAGAGCAAATCTTCCCCTCTTGCTTTTTAAGAACTTTTGGCTGTTCTTGACTGTGCATTTTCATATAATTTTAAATGCATTTGTCAAATTACACACATATAAAACTACTGACTGGGGTTTTGACTGAGATCACATTAAATGTGTAGATAAATTTAGGGATAAAATACTGACTGTTCCAAACTATGAATGAGGTTTATGTCCCTATTGACTCAGGCTTCTTGCCTCTCCTTCTTTTCTCTGTGAGGTAACACACATCTTTAAATAGTTTTATTCTAGGTGTTTATTGTTATTGATACTATTGAAAATGACATATTTTTAAAATTTGTTTTGTTGCTTTGTTGCATCAGTATTCTAAAATAAGATTGATTTTTGTTTGCTGATTTTGGGTCCTACAGTCTGGCTAAACTCAAGTATTGATTCTAGTATTTCACCTGTGGATCAGACTAGCCACCACCACCTGTTCAATGCTTAATAAAAGTAGGCATTCATGTTCCAGTCAAGTATAGTATTTCCTCTAGGATTTGGCAGAAAGGGGGGTCAGATTAAATACTGTCTCTTCTGTTCTTGGTTTGCTGTAAGCTCTTTTTCAAAAAACTATGAATAGAATTGAGTTTATTTTAATGTTTATTTTTTAGAGAGATAGACACAGAACCCAAAGCAGGCTCCAGGCTCTGACCTGTCAGCACAGAGCCCGACATGGGGCTTAAACTCACAAACTGTGAGATCTGGACCTGAGCCAAAGTTGGATGCTTAACTGACTGAGCCATCCAAGGGCCCCTGGAATTGAACTTTTTTTAAATGCTTATTTATTTTGAGAGAGAAAGAAAAAGTGCAAGCAGGGGAGGGGCAGAGAGAGAGGGAGACAGAGAATCCCAGGCAGGCTCCACATTGTCAGCACAGAGCCTGACACAGGGCTAGAACTCACAAACTGCAAGATCATGACCTGAGCCTAAATCGAGAGTCAGACATTTAACCGACTGAGCCACCCAGGCGCCCTTGAATGAAATTGGACTTTATCAAACCTATTTTTTAATGATTTTCAAAAATGTTTATTCATTTATTTTGAGAGAGTGCATGCACAAATAGGAAAGGGGAAGAGAGAGAGCAAGAGAGATCAAGAGAGCGAGAGAGCGAGAGTGAGAATTCCAAGCAGGTTCCACGCTCAGAGTGGAGCCTGATGTGGGGCTCAATCTCCCAAAAGCAAAATCATGACCTGAGCAGAAATCAAGACCTGGACGTTTAATGAACTGAGCCACCTAGGTGCACCTTATCAAAGCAATTTTAAGCATTGAGATAATCCCCCCTTTTCTGTTGTTACTGTGATAAATTACATTGACTGACTTTGTAATGTTAAATCTCACAATCCTGGACTATGACAAACTCTGTCATGATAAATTATTCTGTTTTTTTTTTTTTTCGTTGATTTGTTTTGGGGGCTGAATTTAGTTGGCTAATAATCAAAGATTTTTGCATGTTATGCATCTTTGGATTCCTATGACTGAGAATGGACAATAATTTTTCATTCTCAAAATATCCTTTTGTGCTTGATTCAGCAAGGTTGTCCAGGTTGTGCTGGCCTCAAAACAAATTGGAAAGTGTTTCTTCCTGTATGATTCTCTAAAGAGGTTGTGTAAAGTTGGTGCTATTCTCCTTATTAAATGTTTTGTAGGATGTGCTGGTTCACCGATCCTGGCGAAGAGTTTTCCTTTTGAAAATATTTAAAATTATGAGTTCAAGTTCTTTAAGAGTTATAGAACTATTTATGTGTCCGTTTCAGTAAGTCATATTTTTAAGAGAGTTTTTTCTTTTGCATCCAGGTTTTCTTTCATATTTACCAGGATAAAGTTGTTCACAATACACTCTTTAACATCTATAGGGTCTATAGTGATGCCTCTCTTTTCGTGCCATATTGGTTATTTGTTACTGCTTTTATAAGTCTTTTCAAACAGCAAGGTCTGGCTTTCTGGATCCTTTCTATTGACAACTTTTTGATTTCCTGAAATTACTACCTGTTTAAAATAATGATTCCTTCTCTCTACATTCTTTGAGTTTAGTTTCCTTTTTTTACTTTTTGAGATGTATACTTTGCTTACTGATTTTTAACTCTTCCTTCTTTCTAAAATATGCATTTAAGAAGCTGAATCCTGCAAGTTTTCATATGTAGTGTTTTACTCATCATTCAAAATATTTTCTAATTTCCATTGTAGCTTCTCTCTAACCCCACAAGTTATATCCACACATATTTCAACCTATTATCTTTCTGTTATATTTCTACCTTACTTTTGTTATGGTCTGAAAATACACTCTGTCATTTCAATCCTTTGAAATCTGTTGCAACTTATTTTATGTCTCAGTTTATGGTCAATACTTATAAATATTCTACTTGTCTTATGAAAAGAGTATGTATTCTTCAACATCAAAGGGTAAGTTCTAAATATGTCCATTAGGCCACTTGTTGTGTTGTCCAAATGTCCTATTTCCTTGCTGATTTTTCATCTGGTAAGATGTGTGTGAAAATTCCCCACTGTGATTATAGATTGATATATTTCTCTTTGAGTGTTTATTTTTGCTTTAAATAATCTATTGTCTTCCATGTAAAATAAACCCTTTTCTCATTATGAAACGTCCTTCATTATCTCTAGAATTATTTTTTGCCTTAAAGCTGATTTTAACATTAACATATCCACACCAACTTTTTTTTGGTTAATGTTTGCAAATTACATCAACTTCTATCCCTCAAATCTTTCTGTGCCCTTATGTTCTAATCATATCTACTGTAAACAGAATACACAATGGTTGCACTGATGTTCTAAAATCCATCCAATATTTAGTTCACTTACATTAATTATGTAAATGCTGACACATTTGGCTTTAAATCCTCCATTTTATCACATGCTTGCTATCTGTCCTGCATTAAGTAATTTTCCTTGTGTTCTTTTTTTCCATTCTTTTGGATTGAGTTTTTATTACTTTATTCTTGCTCCATTATTTAGGAATTACACATAAATCACGTCCTCTACCATTTTATCTGTAACATACACAAAGAAAGCATTTCTCCCACTGTTTTGCCTTTTTAACACTATCTTTTGTTTAGCAGAGCTCTTAAATTGGATGAAGTCCAATTCATCAGGTTTTTTTCCCTCCTTTATGGATAGTGCTTTTTACATCTTCTCTAAAATATATCTCTTAATCTGGGTCTTAATAAAGAACTTCTCCCATGTTTTGTCTAGAACTTTACAGTTCTAAGTTTCCTGTACCGGAATGGAAGCCCCCATGCATCTTGAGATGTGGCCTGTGGCCTCATGTGGGCACCAGTGTGGCGTGGTCTCTGGCTGAGCATCAGTCATTGAACAGACTCTTCTTTCCGCATGGACATAATAAAAATGGGCCAACAATCTTGAGACGGATGAAAAAGTGAGATTTTACCACTTCATCTCAAGACTTACCTAATGCTACAATAATCAACACTATGTGCTTCAGGGTTAAAGATAAACAGACCCATAAAATATGACAGTCTATAAACAGATTCACAGTATGGCCCATTTCTTGTTTTTACAAAGATGTCAAGGCATTTCATAATGTTCACGAAGTTCATTTACAAAGCATCCAGCCCCCGATGAAAGGCTGCAGGGTTAATGCTTAGAGGCAAGTATTCCAACCACCATTGAGAGTTAATAGCCAGGAAAAAGTGTGGAAAATAGTAATAGAGCAGACACAAAAGCCAAAGTGCTTTTTAAAGCTTAGTGCTGTTCAGACTAAAACCGCCTTTTCCATCCCTAAAAGCTCCAAGGTCACCTCTGTGGTACAGCTGACTGTCACATCACTGATACTGCACTTCGCAGACAGCACTGAGCACTTACCCAGCGCTTCCCTCGTTAACTGCCCTGTGGAGGGTGACGAGTGGCACCATCAGCCTGCTCTGACTTATAATCTCAAGTTACACCCTGTATCCACCACGTAAGGAGGCATGAATTTATCTAACTCATTTTGGGAAGATTCACACTCAAAATTTTTAAAATATGTTCTTTAAGTTATAACACTTATTAGGATAATAAACAGGAATTTTAAAATTTTACACATTTCTAGATAATGCCTAAGAAATACCAAGATCAAGTGTTTCAATTAAGAAGCACTTATTTCCAAAATATCCCATTCGAGGGAGGTTTTAGCAGACGGGATGGCGTGCGGTACAATGGCAAGAGAACGGTCCTCCACCCTATACTCCCTGCAGCTCACCCGGCCTCCTGAGTGCACAGAACATGAAGTGACATGCTGTCACACCAGTGTCCCAGTGATGTCTTCCGTTGGCTTTTACACAACCACCAGCAACAGGGTAAATCTTGTAGAGCTTATCGCTAGACAGAGCAGGCTGATAAATGTAACAGATTCATCAGCTTAGTGGAAAACACAAATGTTCCATTTTCCCGGGGCCCCGGGGATAGCTGTAAGCATGCACCTTATGATCAAACGCTCTATTTCTCCTCAGGGACGCGGTAAGTACGCGCCTTACGAACATGTTCACCTTGGGCTGTCAAGCTCCTTCAGGAACTAAAAATAAGGCAGCTTAAGTTGTCAACACTAAAATGTCAAAATATCAGCAAGTCAAGCACGTTGGCCTTCATACCACCCCATGAAATAGCTCAATAAGCCTAATGATTAAAAGATATTTATGTTATGTGCTTTCACTTAATTGTCTGACTTATCTGATAAGTGAGAACTATCTTAAGTTATTAATGAAGCTTTTATCTCAACCCCGTAGGTAGAACAGAGAAATGTTACAAGCAAAAAGCAAAATAATAATTTATTGATGTTTAATATAAACACAACAGATTATACAATTAGTGTACAATATTAAGAAATAAATTCAATGGCTGAAAACAAACAAAAACACCTTGATAGTTACTTTGATAATTCAAAACTGGAAGGATAAAAATTAAAAAAAAAAAAAAGTTACAAAAGGGATTAATCTGAACAAAAATATTAAATAAAACTTTACTACAGTTTAAAAGGAAACTAAAGGCTTAATAGAGCAGATGTGCAAGAAATGTGTAAGATTGGGGCTCCCGGGTGGCTCAGTCGGTTAAGCGTCTGACTGTGGCTCTGGTCATGATCTCACGGTTTGTGGGTTCGAGCCCTACGTCGGGCTCTGTGCTGACAGCTCAGAGCCTGGAGCCTGTTTTGGATTCTGTGTCTCCCTCTCTCTCTGACCTTCCCCTGCTCGTGCTGTCTCTCTCTTTCAGAAATAAATTAAAAATAAATAAATAGAATAAGAAATGTGTAAGATATACACAGAACGTAAATGAATTTGAAACTAATATTTACAGGCTGTTGAAAAATAATGTTGAAAGCAGCTTCCTTTTTGCAAAAATTTAATCTGAGACCATCTTACTTACCCAAGCTCTGTCATGCCATCTACAAATTCCTTTTTGCTAAATTCACATTGTGTCGCTGCCCTGAATTTCCACGCTATGACCAAAACGCTGATGCTGGCAGGATCCAGGTTTAAGTCATCACAGAACTGTTGAATCCCATCAATTCCAATTTTATTTTCATCTTGTGGGTCTACAGTTAAAATCAAGAGAGAAAATGTTCTGCTATTTTGAAAAATAACACGAAAATGGGTGGTTAGCATCATAGCTCTACGAGATGGCTCTAACAAGCATGTTTCAAATACAGCATCAATAGACCACAATTTTCTACTGTATATGAAATAGCAACAAATGATAATTTATCCAGAAAAAAGCCCTATTTTAAAAATCAAGGTGCTGGAGTTTAAGAGAAGAAAAAAAACAGACAACTGCAACTTCTTTGAGAAGATGGCATAGTTAAGAAAAAAATTAATTTCCATAAAGAAAATAAAAATTCAAGTTGATGCAATTCTAGTGTGCCCAAAGGCAAACTGCTACAAAAAGTACTGCGCGGCGGGGTGGCTGGCTCAGTAGGGGAAGCCTGTGACTCTTTGATCTCAGGGTCCTGAGTTTGACCCCCATGTTGGGTGCAGAGATTACTTAAAAAAAAGTCTTGGGGCACCTGGGTGGCTCAGTTAGTTGAGCATCTGACTTTGGCTAAGGTCATGATCTCATGGTTTGTGAGTTCAAGTTCCACATCCATCAGGCTCGCTGTTTCAAATCCTCTCTCCCCCTCTCTCTCTTACCCTTACCCGCTCATGCTCTCTCTCTCAAAAACAAATAGATAAATAATCTTTATTTTAAAAAATACTGCATTGGGAAAGCGCTTACAATATTACGAATTTTGGGGGAACTGGGGTGGCTCAGTCACTTGAGCATCTGACTCCTGATTTCAGCTCAGGTCAGGATCCTGTGGTCGGTCCCCTCCCTAAGGAATGTGGTGAGAATAAACCCTCAAGATAAGGGAAGGCAACCTGGTCATGTGCATACGTGACATCCCTCATGACTCTGTAACATGAGACTACCCAATCAGATTGTATGTCTATACGTTACCCATATATGGGAAACAAAGGAGTAGAAAATGAATAAAAGGCTACATGGGTATGAACCCAACTGAGCAGTGCTGGCGTGAAAAAAGCTGCTTCCTGGAAAGAAAAGCCTCAGTGTCATGACTCTGTGTGAGAATCCTGCTACAATCCCAGGGTTGTGGGATCGAGCCCCACGTCTGGCTCTGCACTGAGCATGGGTCCTGCTTAAGATTCTCTCTCCCTCTCTCTCTCTCTCTCTCCCTTTGTCCCTCTCCCCCATTCATGCTCTCTCTAAAACAAATTTGTTTAATTTTATTTATTTATTTAAAAAATTTTTTTTTAACATTTATTTGTTTTTGAGACAAAGAGGCAGAGAGTCAGCAGGAAAGGGGCAGAGAGAGAGAGAGGGAGACACAGAATCGGAAGCAGGCTCCAGGTTCTGAGCTGTCAGCACAGAGCCCCACATGGGGCTCGAACAAACAATCTGTAAGATCATGACCTGAGCTGAAGTCAGCTGCTCAAGCAACTTAGCCACCAGGCGTCCCTAAAAAAAATTTTTTTTAATATTATATTTTTATCTCAATCCTGCCAAAGCAATAGTGAAACTATATGATGTTTTTCTTTTTAAAGTGATTTCATTTGCTATAATTTTAATGCTACTATACAGTATTTAGTTTTCAAAATCCTTTAGTTCATGCATCTACATTTAACAGCTTAGAAATTCAGGACTCCCTCTGTCCCCATTTCTGGTGTCGAAATGAAATTAAGGAACTTAGCATTCCTTCATCAGAAAATCTAGTAAAATCTACTAGAAAAATCTCAGTAAGACCTCACCAAACCAGCTCTACTAATTTCCAGTAGAGTGTTTGTACACTCAGATGCTATCACACCGTATGTGTTAACTCTGTTGGTTTAGAAGGTACAACGAGAACATCTGTGGCTTCTTTGCTCCAATGAAGATTAAGTGTGTGTGATAAACTTGTGCTTCATGATACAAAATTCAACTTTGGTCACTTCAGTACTATATATTAGATTTTTATGGACATGTTGTTATTGAAATGAAAGGTAAATTTAAAAAAAGAAAATAAAACAAAAAATAAAATAAATAAAATAAAATGTATGCTGTGAACCAAACAAGCAGAGGCCAGGCTTCCTCCCTGCCCTGCTCTCCCAAACGGACGAGGGAGCAGCTGTCCTGATGGCTCCCTGTTCTCACCCAACCCCCTTCCCGGCCCACGCTCCCAGTGCCACGGGTCCCCAGGGGTCCCCAGGGCGAGAGCACAGGGGGACTGGGCTGCGCCGCCCTCTCACAGTACGGGTGGTACCGCGGACTCTTTCAAAGTCACTCTGGAAGGACCTGCCCACGTGGGCACGTGAGTCCTAACGCCGCCGTCTGTCCTGTCCGTCAGCGGCCCCGGAACTGCGCGGCTCCCCGGGGACCCTCAGCGGTCGAAAGATGTGTCTCCCCGAAAAGCCCAGAACTGCGCGAGTCAACGACGAGGGTGAGGTCTCGACTCGGAATAACCCTCAGAGGGCGGCGCCTGCTCACAGGCGGCGGGACAGAAGCCTACGAGGTGAGCCCCACAGCCAGCTCGGCCAGTTACTTTGGGCGCGTAGCGGCTTTTTCAAAATGATGACCTCACTTTTACAGCCAATGTTCATTTTTCAAATACAAATCTGATTTTTCAACCCCAGAGTCTGTTTCTGCGCCAGGATTTAAAAAAAAGAAAAAGAATGCAGTTTTTAATGTTTCCAGATCTTTTTTTAAAAAAATTTTTAAATGTTTTTATTTTTGAGAGAGAGAAAGAGATAGCGTGAGCGGGGGAGGGTCAGAGAGAGAGGGAGACACAGAATCCGAAGCAGGATCCAGGCTTTGAGCTGTCAGCACAGAGTCCGATGCGGGGCTCGAACCCATGAACTGTGAGGTCATGAGCTGAGCCGAAGTTGGATGCCCAACCAACTGAGCCACCAGGCGCCCCTAGGTTAATACTTGTTTAAATAAGTGTTTTGTGTGTGTGTGTTTTTAAGTTCTGGAAATGCATGATTAACCTTAGAAACTGCTAGAAAGGAAAAGTACGTCAACTCCTGACTAGTGGCTGCCTCTGAGACGACAGCACGGACCTGACACCCTATATGGAATCTGGAAGGCTGCTGGGCCGTCGGGACGTGCATAGACTTGTCACCAGCCTTCTGCAGCGTGACCGAACCTGCACAGAGGTGCCACTCTAAGTGCTGGTGTCCCTAACACACCACCGTCCCCAACCTGTAACACAAAGCCTCTTTGCCAGGAGCTGCCCCTGGAGCCTGTCGGCCACCCGGCCGGGTTCCCGTGGGGCGCAGGGGCCCCCGCGGCGGGGCGTCAGGAGCTCAGGCAGCAAGGGTCCTGCGCCCGCAGGGTCGGAGGCGGGCCTGCGGCCACTCTTACCTCTGTACCGGGCGTACAGCTGCTCCAGCTTCCTCCTGTCCACCGCGCTCCTCATGCGGCCTGCGGGGCAGCAGGGGCTCGGCCTGCGCTCTGCAGCACACGGCACCGCCCCGGCCGGCCTGACGAAATGCCACAGGCGGGGGACTTGGCCTTCAGAGACGGCTTAAGTGTACGGCCTGGGAGGCAAAGGCGGCAGGAAGGCCGGGCGGCCGGCCCACAGCTCGGCTTCAGTTTCCCACGGTGGCCGCCAGCACCGTCCCCGGGCCGCGGGGCTCCTCCTGGCGCAGCTTCTCTGTAGGCCCTGGACCGCAGCCTCACACCCCTCTTCGGTCAGGAAGAGGTCACTGTCCCCCGAAAACCGGGATGGCCGCATCTATCTGGTGACAAACATGCAAAGTGTAACCTTCAAGCGACTGTGAAAACCAGTGTTTTACACAAAATACATTTTAATCTTTAACCACTTTAATTTGCATAAACCCTTTATTTTTCCCGAGGCTCAGGAAAATGCCTCTTTTCCACACTTGTGGCCCTCTGCCGAAATGAGGCTGGGTATCTGACCTCGGGCATGACCGCATCACAGTGGCCCGCATGTGGGGTCCTCGTTAGCCCCAATAAGTTCAGGCTCTAATGAGGGCTGCACAGTTTGGAAACATCATTGTTTTAGGTTTTTCCCAGTTGAAAATCAGCAGAAACACACTGATAGAAATATATACAGGTAACTAAGAATAGCGTTAGGCATAACTTACAAAAGTTCTAAAGGCAGCCGCAAAAAGCCCATTATGACTAAATGAAATGACATGAATCACAAGCATATCTGTGTACCTGAGCCAGAAATAAAATGGGAACACAGGGCAGAGGCTGGGCAGGCAGTAAATAACAACCCAGTGAGTAACTGCACTATATATAGTACGAAGGGAAACCAAATAGCATCTAGCGCTTCCAGACAGGCGATGGCTAAATTTCTACTCATCTAAGGTAACCTGATGAAGAGGACATCAGAAATGAAAGTGAATCGCTGCTTTCTGTAAACCAACACAGATTACAATCTACGAGACGCTAACGCTTTACACAAATGCTTTACAAAGTAACAGAAGGGGAAGAGTTTCATGTAAAAGGGCTGATACTCTATCTTCTGCAAAAGATGAGACAGTTTATAAAAACACACAGAAGAAGTTAAACCTCATGGAAACCCGTAAGTGGGATACAACATGTAGCTGGGCACCTGAGGAGAAAAGGACAGTCAGCGAGGAGATGCAGACGTGCACACCAGACACGAGAGCTGGAAGCAGGCTGAAATTCGGCTCTGGGCCTCCCGGCTGCCAAACCACAGACGACAACAGGATTAGTTAGGAAATCTGTTTTCGTAAGATTTAAAAACCTACCAGTGGCCCAGCAGCGGCCCGGCTCCTCCTGGCACTGAAACCCCAAAGAGTGGCCCTGTGGCAGCTCACGAAAGGGTAACTGCAGCGTGTGCCCTCTGCACCAGACCAACTCCTCCCCCAACGCCAAGGGCAAGCAGCGCGTGGCCAGAGCTGTCTGGCCTCCCTCGCTGCGTGCTCAAGCCAGCAGAGCAGAGCGCAGTTCAGCAGCAGGACGCGACCCGGTTCAAACACACTGCCCCCCAGATCCAGTCGGGGCAGCCCAGGGTCCCCAGACCGCACAGCGGCTCCACCAGGACAAAACTACCCACAACAACCCCACGCCATTATCTGCTTCTCTCACTCTCACTGGGGTGAAGCAGAGGCCACACGACTTGCGATCTTTGCACAAGTGTAGCATAAATATGCAATAGGTTGATTATTGTTATTTTATTTTATTTTTATTTATTTATTTATTTTAATGTTTTATTTATTCCTAGGAGAGAGAGAGAGAGAGACAGCATGAGCAGGGGAGGGTCAGAGAGAGAGGGAGACACAGAATCCGAAGCAGGCTCCAGGCTCTGAGCTGGCAGTCAGCACAGAGCCCGACGCGGGGCTCGAACCCACGAACTGCGAGATCATGACCTAAGCGAAAGTCGGACGCTTAACCGACTAAGCCACCCAGGCGCCCGTTATTTTAAAATATACAAATATTTTTAAACTTTTCATCGTGATTTCTAATACAGCAAATACTGGTGGCTACAACTCACATAAACAAAAGCTCTCTGGGGCTCCAGGAAATTTTTTTTAATGTTTATTTTTGAGACACACAGAGAGAGACACACACAGAGCACCAGGGGGGAAGGGGCCAGAGAGGGGTGGGTATGGACAGAGGATCCAAAGCAGACTCCTTGCTGACAGCAGACAGCCCGACGCGGGGCTCAAACTCATGAACTATGGGATCATGACCTGAGCCGAAGGTGGATGCTCAACCGATTGAGCCGCCCAGGCGCCCCAATTTTTTAAAGCGCACAGGGGATGGGAACTAGTAAGTCTGAGAACTGCTGATCTACTGTAACATGGGGCGTTGGCCTTTTGTCTACTTAGAACAATGACTGCTGATGATTGGGGTCTGGGGTCCATTCTGGAATCTGGTGAACATCACAGGTTGTCTCTCCAGCAAAGCATGTGGTTTTGCAGAAAATTTCGGGGTTTTCACACACCACTGGAGCCTATCTATTGGTTCCTCAGAGGGTAAGGGAAGGTGAAACTCAGGTTACAAGGCCCAGGGAGCTACATCAGGGGCCACGGGTCTCTGCTGCAGTTACTCTGCTCTGCTGGGTGTGGATGATGGACATGTTGTGCACTAATAGAACTTTATTTACACACTGGCAATATGCCTGTGGGCTGTGGTTTCCAATCCTGATCTAGACTCTAAGGGAATATACAAAATGTACACTCTGTATGCTATTTCCTGAAATCGAGCCACTGAGAAAAATAAATAGACAAAAAACTTGAGGTTATGTTTTCCGGTTAAGATAAAATTTAGCCAAATTAGGGCTGGCTGCCTATGCTTTGACAGTAAGCTGACAAAAGGTAAAGCAGCACCTGTTTTGAAGGTGATGGGCTCCCAGGGGAGGGTGGACAAAGCCCAGGACTCCCTCAGAAACTAAACTGGAGACAGACATCTGTCCCCCACCTGCCACATCCCTAGCAATGCTCATGACATCTGTATCGTGTACATCGCCATCCGTGCTGCATTTTAAAATTCCGTCATGGTTGTAAAATAAAATTTGGTGTACAAATACAATGAGCTCCAGCCACAGAAAGGAACAAAGTACCGATACATGCTACGATGTGGATGAGCCTTGGAAGCATTACACCAAGTAAAAGAAGTCAGACGAGAGAGGCCGTATGTTGTATGTTGTGTGATTCCACTTGTATGAAGTATCCAGATGGGCAGATCCAGAGACACAGAGCAGACAGGCGGCTCCCGGGGACTGGGGTGCGCGGGGAGTGGGGAGCGACCGTTCAATGGCCCCGGGTTTTCTTTGAGGGTGATGACATGTTTTGGAACTGGACTGAGGCAGTGACAGCACAACACTGAACCTCCTCAACGCCACGGGATTTTATGCTTTAAAATAGCTAATCTTATGTGGATTTTACATCAAAAGGAAATTTCAACATAGTGCTCTTAGAACCTCCAAGATTTTTCAACAGAGTAACGTACTGTAAGGTAACTGAATTAGTTGTCCTGCTTTATGTGGTTGATGGATCTGCACCAAGTAAAGGTTGTCAGACGCCTGGAAGATTTGATGTCTGATCTTGAGGTACTTTTCCTGATAATCACTTCTTGAAGCTTCTCCTAATATGTCACAAAATAGTTATATCGACAGTGTAAAGAGGTACAGGAAAACTCTAGAAAAAGAGTCACAGCAGTGTATGGACCCAAGCCAGGAATGGCTTGAATTGTTACTATGTGAGTTACCAAAAGGGGAGACGGGTAGATAGACAAACAGATCCTTCCTTGATGGATTCCAAGTGCCTTAAAGGTCAGATCCTACAACTTTGAGCCTCAGAGTGGTACTAAGGGGCTGGTTTTGAATGAGCAACAGCAGCCACAGGTCTAAGCTTCACCTGAAAGTCTGTGGCCGGAATGCAAAGGAAGAGGACTGCCAACAAACATGCAATCTGGTGTCGCCCGACACGTTTCTCCATGAAACAGTGGTGACTAAAACAATAAGCAGCAAAGAACTACAAAGACTATGCACGCTTCAGGTCCAAAAGGAACTAAGAGACCCAAGTCGGAATCTGTAGAAAAAGGAACTATCATAAAGCTTTCTAGAAAGAAAAAGCCTCATAAACTGAAAAATTATAGGGGAAAGTAGCAAATTCTGGATCCATTAGGACAGGCTAAATCCATGTAAAATTAATAAAGGCCTAGAAATTGGCAGGACCAGGGTCTCTCCTTCAAGCTCTGATGGCCTTCACTGAGGCTTACTGCATCAAAAAAATTATAATTAAATTCTGCTTTTAAGTGTTTGTGTGAGGGAGGTGCAAGTTCAATTGTCTTACTTTGTTAAATTACACAAAATTCTTTTTTTTTAAGTGTATTTATTTTGAGAGCACGTGCATGTGTGTGCAAGTGGGGGAGGGGCAAAGAGAGCGGGAGACAGATTCCCAAGCAGGCTCTGCGCGGTCAGTGTGGAGCTCAAACTCATGAACTGTGAGATCATGACCTGAGCTGAGATCAAGAGTCAGACGCTTAACCAATTGAGCCAGCCAGGCACTCCAAAACACACAAAATTCTTGAAATAAAAGTATGGACAATTCACTATAAAGTCAAATAAAGTCTCTAAACAATAAAGTCTAAAACATTTTATTTTATTTTTTAAAAAATTTTTAGGGACGCCTGGGTGGCTTAGTCGGTTAAGTGTCCGACTTTCGCTTAGGTCATGATCTCGCGGTTCGTGGGTTCGAGCCCCGCGTCGGGCTCTGTGCTGACTGCCAGCTCGGAGCCTGGAGCCTGTTTCCGAGTCTGTGTCTCCCTCTCTCTCTGACCCTCCCCTGCTCACGCTGTCTCTCTTTCTCTCTCCTAGAAATAAATAAAACATTAAAAAAAAATTTTTTTTAAATACTTATTTATTTTTGAGAAAGAGAGAGAGACAGAGAGAGAGAGAGACATTCTGAAATAGGCTTCAGGCTCTGAGCTGTTAGCACAGAGCCTGATGCGGGGCTTGAACCCACAAACTGTGAGATTGTGATCTGAGATGAAGTTGGATGCTTAACCGACTGAGCCTCCCAGGTGCTCCAAAGTCTAAAACATTTTAACTGTGACCTTGAAAAAAATCACTTGCGTGATCTGGGCACCAAGATCGCCCACGTACAAAATGAAACAAAGCTACCCTTGAAATGCCCTTCTGCAGAGACTTGACACGACCAAATCTTCAGTTCGGGCGACTTCCAAGGGGCGGCATGGGTCAAACTCGTTACATAAACGCGCTCCAGCCTTCCGCTTCGGCCGCAGCAGGCTGGGGGCGAGGTTCAAATCAAGCGCCCCCTCACACACTCTCGGACCTCCACCCTGTGCAGTAACTGCGCACGCCTCCTCCACACGTTGCGCTCGCGCTCGCCTCCTGCCCACCCGGCCCCTTCCCTCCCCGCTGTGGCAGGCGCCTCCTGCCAGGGTCATCCAGAAACTTCCGGCCACACTGTTGACCGTGCTCCCTCTTGGTTTCTGAGCCAACTTTCTGCCTTGTTTCTCAGACCAGCCCTTCTCAGTCTCTGTCTCTGCTCCTTTCCCCCCAAAGCTCTGCCCTCTGCTCTTTGCCCTACACATTCCTCCCAAACCATCTCCCTCCTGTTTGAGACCCTCTGACCGGCCTCCCACTACCACCAGGACAAAAGCTACATTCTCTTCCTGTGCCCCCGAAGCCCCTGCACAACCTGAGCGGTCTCCCACAGGTCACTTTCCGCCGACTCTGCACTTTGTGGAGCCAGCCGCATCTGCCGATTGCTGGAACTTACCTTCGCCTACCACCTATCTTGATCTTCTGCCCAGAGTCAGTCTGGCTGCCCTTCCCACGTCGCTCAGCCTGGAGAATTCAGCCCGCACGACATTAGTTCCTGTAACCCTGGCAAAGCCGTCACCGCCCCAGCATCCGGCACCACTCACGCCCGCCACCCCATGCTTCCCGAGAACCTGTGCCTCGCCCAGCGCTGATCCCAACTGTAATAAAACGCTCGTGCCTCTCTCCTGGCTAGGACACCAGCTCCGTGGGTACCAAACCCACGCGTGTCTGCTCACCATCAAACCCCCAGCACCTTGTACACTACCTTCCTTGCACAGACAAACCTCTGTGTTTACTGAATAAACGATGAAACCCACCGACTACCTGGTTTCCACTACATTTCAAAACAGGCGTGTATTTCCAGAAGTCCCTCTCCTGGAATGCACATCTGTCTCTCCAACCAACCAAGGAGATTCCTCTCCTTTCACCGTTACTGCATTGATTTCCCACAGGAATCTGCTCTTCCTTCAATAATATCACTACCTGCTCAGGGGCCCCAGCCCTCTCTGAACAGTTCTGCGAAGGCCCTCCCTCTCCCTGCTCTCATCCTTCTCCTTCCGACAGAAAACGTTTGCTGTAAGTCCTCACCTCTTCCTGCCTAGATTACAACAGCTTCTAACTGGTCGCCCCTGCAATCCTGAGCCCTCTGATCCAAGTCCTCCCATCCTCTGGTCAAGACACAAACATGATCACATCACACACACCTCGCCTTCTCCAAAACCTTCTAGGGCTCGCATCAGCTGCTGGATAAACTACACTCCTCAGCCTGCAGTACAGGCTGCTGGGCCGCGCTCCCCTTCCGGCTCTCCAGCCCACCCGCTAGCCACACCGGCCTCTGCTCGTGCCCGGAAGCACTGCCTTCCCGCTTCATCGCTGGACAAGTTGCTAGTTGGCCCCGAACGTCCTTCCCTCCTCGTTCACCTGGCTGCTCGCGTTTCAGCTGAAGCCCTGTTCAGTCCCCTGCTCGCTCGGTGCCTCCGTCTCGTCACAGACCCGTCAGGTTCCCACCTGCGTGCCTCCCCGCTGGGCCCCTGGGGCCCGAGGCCGAGCGGCGACCCCCCCCCCAAACCCCCAGGCCCCCGGCGTTCCCCGGCCCCCGCCCCTGGTGCTCCTGGGTCCCGGCCCCCCCCCCGACCCCCGGCGTTCCCAGGCCCCCGCCCCCTGGTCCTCGTGGGTCCCGGCCCCCCCGACCCCCGGCGTTCCCCGGCCCCCTGGCTCCGGCCCCAGTCCCCGGACCCCAGGTACGCAGAAGGGGCCCGGCGGGGGGCGACTCCGCGGGCCACCTACCATTCTCCCCGGAGCTCCCCAGCTTCTCTCCGGCTCCGGCCGTTTGCACGGGCACCCCGGCCCAGCCGCGCTGTCCTCGTCCTCGGCGTTCGCTCCCGGGACACCCGCCGGGGAAGGGGCGCAGGGGCACAGCGACAGGTCCCGCCAGGAGAACTCCATCTCCCGGCGTGCACCGGGCCGCCCAGGGGCCTACGATCCCCCAGGCCCCGCCCCTCCCTAGCGTGCTCTGCGACGCCCCGGGGCCCACAGGACCCGACCTCCCGCGCTTCCTCCTCACTCCTACGTGCACAGCGCCACCCGACGACAATGTGACTCGCAGGCGTCGCTCCCGCCTCAGACCCAGCACTGCGCCGCCCGGGGGCCGACGGGACGCAGGCCGCCCTGTCCTACAAATCCCGACGTGCACTGCGCCGCCCGGGGGCCGACGGGACCCAGGCCCGCCCCGTCCTACAAATCCCGACATGCACTGCGCCGCCGGGACAGACGGGACCTAGGCTCCGCCCTTTTCGGGGGAAGCGTCCAGGTCTGAGCAGCGTCCGCCGCGGCGGCGATCCTGAGAGGGCGACGGACAGCCAAGGCCCTCCCCGGGCTCGACCGCAGCCCTGTCCGGGTCACCGCCCTGGGGGCGGGCCTGCCTCCTGGAGAGGGATGCGGGTGAGGCGCGTCTCTGTCCGCTCCCTGGCTTGCAGCGCCGGAGAGCCGGGCCCAAGGCGCACCGCTGTCGGGCCGTGTCCAGGTGAGCGCTGCTCGCGGTTCGCGGGAGAGGCGCCGGGCCTCGGGGCGCCCTCCTAGAGGTCTTCCCTTCCGGGGGTCCCCTTCCCGGGTCTCCTCCTCCTCGGTCTCTGTCCCCGGGGTCTCCCTCCCCGGGACTCCCACCCGGGGATTTCCCTCCCCGGTCTCTTTCCCCTCCCTCCCCGAGGGTATCCCCTTTCCCGGCTTCCTCGCCCGTTTTTCCTGTCTCGGGGCAGGGACTGTCCCCGGGGTCTCCTTTCCTTCCCTACCGGGGCTTCACTCAGACCCGGCCCCTCAGTTCCTGAGCCTCGCTCTCCGTTTCTCCTCCTGCGTGTCTGCGTGGTGCGTGGAGGAAGACCGTTTCTAAAGACGGGTCCTGGCAGGCGTCCTGGAGGGCCGTGAGCGGGACGTGGTGGGGCGTATGGCGTCTTGTACCAGCGTGACTTAAAGCTTATGGGTAAAACTGGGGAGGCTGCTAAAGTAAACAGATAAACACCCGTGTCCGTTCATGGGTTCCCCAAGCAGAGTCTATACAGTTCTTACTGGGGTAGCTGCTCTAGTTGCTGGGAGGCACAGGTCCTGCCACCGCTGTACCTCCCCGCCAGCCCTCGCCTCCTGGGAGCGGGAGGTGAGACCCACTGAGGGCTGGATTTCAGAGGCCAGCTCATCTTCCCAGCCACATAAGCTGGGAGGTGCCAGTGCGGATCAGCTGACTCCTCCCCAGTGGTGTGAGGGTGCCAGCCAGTGCTCCCCTACACCAGTCCCCTTTTAGTCTTGGCCTGCGTTCCTGGTTCTAGAGAAAGAGCAAGTGCAGGTAGCTGACCTCTGACCTTCTTCACAGGCTCAGCCTTGGGGTTCTTTTTGGATCTTGCTTGATAGCACCTGAGTGAACATAAACAGGGGTTGAACACCCTTTGGGAAAGTGGTTAGGCTCCGATCACATGTTGTTAGATCATATAATTATTTAGGTATAAGGTAGTTCTTCCTTTTCCTTTTTAGACATTTTTCTGATCATTCTTTGGATCAGAGTCTCTTCCTGGTTTTTTCCTCTTAATATCAGGTTTTAAAAACATAGTACATCAATGGTTGGATTACTTAACAGAATACATGGTTTTTGTAGTTCAGTTAACATTAGTACTTTAAAGCTTCTAATATCCATAAGAATTTTCCTTCTGTCTCTTTTCTCTCTCCCTTTCGTAACTCATTCTCTCTTTTTCTAATTAGATATGAATCTGGAAGTTGTATTTATAAGATTATAAGTGCTTTATCTTTTCGGAATTATGCTTTTATCATTTAATTTGTTCACATTTAAAATATGGTTTTTGAAATCCACATCGAGATAACACCAGCATTCTACACAGAGCTAGGACAAACAAGCCTAAAATTTGTATGGAACCTGAAAAGACCCCAAATAGCCAAAGCGATCTTGAAAAAGAAAACCAAAGCTAGGGGCATCACAATCTAGAACTTCAAGCTATATCACAAAGCTGTAATCATCAAGACATTATGGTACCGGCACAAAAACAGACACTTAGATCAATGGAACAGAATGGAGAACCCAGAAATGGACCCACAAACATATGGCCAACTAGTCTTTGACAAAGCAGGAAAGAATATCCAATGGAAGAAAGACAGTCTCTTCAGCAAATGGTGCTGGGAACACTGGACAGCGACATGCAGACGAGTGAATCTGGACCGCTTTCTTACACCTTATACAAAAATAAACTCAAAATGGATGAAAGACCTAAACATAAGACAGGAAGCCATCAAAATCCTTGAGGAGGAAGCAGGCAAAAACGCTTTGACCTGGGCCACAACAGCTTCTTATTTGACATGTCTCCAGAGGCAAGGGATACAAAAGCAAAAATGAACTATTGGGACCTCATCAAAATAGAGAGCTTCTGTACAAGTGAAGTAAACCATCAGCAAAACTAAAAGGCAACTGATGGAGTGAGAGAAGATATTTGCAAACGACATAGTAGATAAAGGGTTAGTATCCAAAATCCATAAGGAACTCACCAAACTCCACACCTAAAAAACAAATAACCCAGTGAAGAAATGGGCAAAAGACACAAACAGACATTTCTCCAAAGAAGACATCCAGATGGCCAGCTGACACATGAAAAAATGCTCAACATCAGGGAAATACAAATCAGAACCACAATAAGATACCACCTCACTCCAGTCAGAATGGCTGATATTAACAACTCAGGAAACACCAGATGTTCACGAGGATGTGGAGAAATAGGAACCCTCTTGCACTGCTGGTGGGAATGCAAACTGGTGCAGCCACTCTGAAAAGCAGTATGGAGGTGCCTCAAAACATTAAAAATAGTATCCTACAACCCAGCAATTGCACTACTAGGTATTTATCCAGGGGATACAGGTGCGCTGTTTTGAAGGGGCACGTGCTCCCCAGTGTTTATAGCAACGCTATCAATAATAGCCAAAGTATGGAAAGAGTCCAAATGTCCATCAACAGACGAATGGATAAAGAAGGGTTACACACACACACACACACACACACGGAGTATTACCTGGCAATCAAAAAGAATGAAATCTTGCCATTTGCAACAACGTGGATGGAGCTGGAGGGTATTATGCTAAGTGAAATGAGTCAGTCAGAGAAAGACACATACCCTATGTCTTGACTCATATGAGGACTTTAGGATGCAAAAAAGATGACCGTAAGGGAAGGAAAGCAAAAATAATATAAAAACAGGGAGGGCGACAAAACCTAAGAGATTCTTAAATACAGAAAGCAGAGGGTTGCGGGAGGGGTTGTGGGAGGGGGGATGGGCCATATGGGTGAGGAACACCTGAAATCATTGTTGCACTATATACTAACTTGGGTGTGAATTAAAAAATAAGTTATTAGAAAATAAAGTAAAAGATGGTGTTTAAGTTAAATACTCCACATGTTAGATCGAAGTAGGTTATTTCCATTGGGGAGTTTGCTTCCTAAGACCTTTCCACGAGCACCTCTTTTGTTTCCTGTTCATTTACCGTGTTGTACTGAATCTGGAAGTGCTGCTGGTATCACAAAGAAATCCTAACTTTACACCGTTTCCTATAACTCCCCCTTATATTTTTCTTTTTCAGAACAAGCTCAGTAACCAGTATTGGACTCCTTACCGTTGTTCCTGCCACACCCACACTGCTTGCTCTGTGCTTGCACTGCTTGCTCCCCCACACACAGCCCCAGGCACTGCATTTGGTACCAGGTCAGCACTGCATGCGGAGGGCCTGGTGCGTGGGGGCGGGGATCCTCCTAAAGGGCTGAGTTGGAGCCTGGCTGGTCGGGCCGCTGCCCCACAGACGGCGGCTGCTGTCCTAGTGGCGTGAGGAAACTTGATTCTTTCTCAGCAGTTTGATCCAGAAAATTGGAGACAGTGGGTCTGGAAGGTCCAGAGGAAGAGAGGGGATGGGGGCTCCGTGGCTGCATGTGAGGAGAAGGCTGGGAGGCAGAGCCAGGAGGTTTTCGAATTGTGGCCCTTGGTGGAAAACTCCCCCTCCCCACTGTGTCCCCAGGGACTTCAGTGACCCCAGGGCTCTCGGGTTCTGTGGGCCTTAATAACAGGGTGTAAGGAGACGGTCCCTTTGCATACCCTGTGGTCCTCATAGTGCTCAGAGGTAGAGGCCCGTGGGAGAAAGCTTTACGTGGGTGACTGTGCTCTGAGAAAGGCCAGTCAGACTGCGTTATCTTGCTTTACTCTTGAGTGTTTTATCCAATATATGACCTGTGACATTTCTGAATTACTAAACTTTTTTTAATAGAATAAGAGTAATGTGAATTCTGTATAATATGACGAGGAGTTAAAATATTGAAAGTTTTTTGGGGCTCCTGGGTGGCTTAGTCAGTTAGGCATTTGATTTTGGCCAGGTCATGATCTCACCACTCTGTGCTGACAGCTCAGAGCCTGGAGCCTGCTTTCAATTCTGTGCCTCCCTCTCTCTCTGCCTCTCTCCCACTCAGGTGCTTTCTCTTTCTCTCAAAAATAATTAAATGTTAAAAAAATTTTTTTTGTAAGTATTGGAAGTTTTTTCACTGGGCTTAATGGTGAACCCATTTGCCTTTTGTTCTAAATTACTTAAGACATTTATTAAATATTTTTCTTCTTAAGTAATCTCATCAATTTTAAGTAAATTTTGGGAATCCTGTTCTGCTTTTCTCAAAGTAAGCAAAACCTGTTAGAAATTTGGCAAAGCAGGGTGCCTTGGTGGCTCAGCTGGTTCAGCCTCCCGGCTCTTGATTTTGGCTCAGGTCGTAATGTCATGGTTGTGAGACTGAGCCCTCATGTTGGGCTCTGCACTGGGCATGAAACCTGCTTAAGATTCTCTCTCTCCCTCTGCCCTCCCTGTTCACATTGTCTCCAAAAAAGAAAAAAAAGAAACTTGGCAAAGCTGTGGAGATATATTTTATTTTTTTTGTTTAAATGTTCATTGTTGTGGGTCTGAGGGGCAGAGAGAGAAGGAGACAGAGGACCTGAAGTGGGCTCTGGGCTGTTGGCACGGAGCCTGATGTGGGACTTAAATTCACGACTGGAAGATCATGACCTGAGCTGGTCAGATGCTCAACTGAGCCTCCCAGGCGCTCCCATGACATGTTATAATTCATGCTGAAATACGTGTAAACAGAAACTTTGGGGATGGTTGTATTCCAAGTACTGGTTCTGTTGTGGCTCTAATGAAAAGTAACATTGGGTTTTACTGTAGCAGAGACATCTTGAAAACCTTTGGCTCTAGTTTAGGGCATTTCCTAGTTTAAAATAGAAGAAACGTCAGTTTAGTGAGAAATAGTAAGCATTTGTGTTGAATTTTTAAAACTTTATTTTGAGATGATTATAGATTTGTATACAGTTATAAGAAATAATACAGAGAAATTCTATAGATCCTTCACCCAGATTGCCCCAGTTGTAGCTCCTGATAAAAAATAGAGTCTAAGCAGAAGATTGCATTGATTTGAACCATGCATCTTACTCAGATGGCACGTTTTACACGCACTCGTGTGTGTGTTCAGATCTGCCATTCTGTCACTTGTTGATTCCTGTGGCCACTAACACTGTCAAGACACACGCCATTTCCATCCCACTCTTTGCCCTCCATCTCTGCGGTTTGTCATTGAACACTGCTGTATAAGTGGAATTGTAGGGTGTGTGTGATAGGCTCTCCTCGCAGTCTTGAGGTCCACCCAGGTTGTATGAGTGAATCAAAGTATAGACATTCTAAGAATTTGTTGTAAAAATACAATAAATCCAAAGTGTCTTTTTTATAATTAAAAACAATAATAACAAAATAACACTAGAGCTAAAAATGTTTATTCACTCAAGAAAAAGTAGGCCACAATTTATTAGTTCATAGGATTTGGTAGCCAAGTTTGAAGGTAAGATGAAATGAATTTATGAAAAAGTGATTCATATTTTCAGAGTCTATAAATAATTTCAGTGTCACATCTACATGTCCATGATTTAAGTTTATTTTATTGGAAATATTAGTATGACCACAATTAAAATTCTCAGGAATTTCTCATAAAAATTAATAGTTCCTCATGTGTCAACGGGTGGAATTATGACTATTTGATTTCAGGAATTTGTTTAAGGAAAGAACCGGATATGAATGAAGGGGTGTTTGTTGTTCACACACAGACTGTGTGGTGGGTTATTTGTCTGAAGTTTGAAACTCACAAAG
This sequence comes from Hyaena hyaena, assembly GCF_003009895.1. Lineage (NCBI taxonomy): Eukaryota > Metazoa > Chordata > Mammalia > Carnivora > Hyaenidae > Hyaena > Hyaena hyaena. Next base: position 636,088 of record NW_024081625.1, on the reverse strand, counting down.
AATCATTTTTTGAGATCTTTTAGGAAAAATGGGAAACGTTAACAAAGCATCAGAAATTTGTCTTGGGTCTGAGAATACTAAAAAAGCATGTACGTCTCAACATTTAATTCTTTCTCTTCCCTGAAACAATACAAGTTCAGCAGGAAATGAGTCATTAAAATAACAGGTTAGCTATCTTGCTAGGTATTGCTATGATTAAGTAATCATTTGTTTATTTTTAAGGTGGTAACATTTACTTAAAGTTGTATTAAAGCTGTAACAAATGGGCACTGGGGTGGGGCGGCCATTGGACTCTTGATTTCCACTTAGGTCATGATCTTGAGATATGTGGTATCAAGCCCCTGCCTCTGCACTGACAGCATAGAGCCTGCTTGGGATTGTTTCCTTCCGTCTGTCTCTGCCCCTTCTGCCTCCCCTACTCCATGTGCATGTTCTGCACTCTCTAAATAAACGTTAAAAAAAAATTGTAAAGTTGGGTAATTTAGACAGCACATTCTCGTTTATCCTAACTACGTAGGGGGAAAAGTGAACTATTGTAGCTAAGTGAATTCTCTGTGACATTACAAACCGATGTATCGAAAAATGTATTGATATTGAACAGTTTCCTGACTTTATAACCAGAATATTGAGGTAGAATGTAGTTTTTTCTTGGTGACTTTTGATGGGCAGGTTTCCCTGCTGTCTGCCAGTAGTGGTATTTTTGGCGTCTACGGAAGGGCGTAGTTTAGCCCTCACCAGACTCCCTGGGCTGCTGGTCTTTGCGGGGTTCTTGTGCTAATTTTTCAGAAGCTCTGTTTTGTCTCCACTTCCTCCTGGCTGTCATTTTTGGTTTGGTCAGAATTTTCTGTCTCAGTATGTCACACTCTTCTTTTTTCTACGTTGGGTCTGCTTTGCCTGGGAAACCAGAATAAACTTGTTAGAATAGGGATTACTAGTAAAACTGAGGTATAGATACTTGTTTTAGTAAACAAGTCCCCTGGGAGGGGAAATACTGGTACATTTGACATGATAATCCATGGGATGCTCCAATTAATTTTTAGTTTATATTAATATTTTGTTTTCTTTAATATTTTTAACATTTATTTATTTTTGAGAGAGAGAGAGAAGAAGAGAGAGAGCACGTGTGCGCTCATGCGAACAAGTGGAGGAAGGACAGAAGGAGGGGGAGGCACAGAATCCAAAGCAGGCTCCAACCTCTGAGCTGTCAGCACAGAGCCCAACGCGAGGCTTGAACCCACGAACCATGAAATCATGACCTGAGCCAAAGTCGGATGGATACTCAACTGACTGAGCCACCCAGGCGCTCCTAATATTTTGTTTTCTTTAAACTCTAAGTCTTGTGTAAATGGGAGGTTTTTTCTTTTTTTTAACGTTTATTTTGGAGAAAGAGCACACAGGAGAGCACATGAGAGGGGGTGGAAAGAATCCCAGACAGGCTCAGCACTGTCAGCGCAGAGCCCAGCTTAGGAGCTCGAACCCACGGACCGTGAGATCATGACCTGAGCTGAAATCAGTCAGTTGCTTAACTAACTGAGCCATGGTATGTGGGGTTTTTTTTGTAATTTTTTTACTTATTTTTGAGAGAGAGATAGAGACAGCATGAGGAGGGGAGGGTCAGAGAGAGAGGGAGACACAGAATCTGAAACAGGCTCCAGGCTCTTAGCTAGCTGTCAGCACAGAGCCCTATGCAGGGCTCGAACCCACTAACTGTGAGATCAGGACCTGAGCCGAAGTCTGACGCTTAGCCAACTGAGCCACCCAGGCACCCTTGTTTTTTTCTTTTTTGACGTAACTGCTTGTGCCCAGTGATCTAGTTGCCAGGCTCACTGGTTGCTTTTTAGGGTGTGTCTTTCTTGCCAGTCTTGTGTTTATTAGCTCTTCCTTCTTTGCTATGTGTTTCCCTACCTTTGGGGTCATTCCTTCGTGGTGATCTTGCTACCACAGCTTGTACCTGTTCCTTGATCACTCTCTCATCTGGAAGACACAGCCCTGCCCTCTGAGTGTCATCTGGATACCACAGCCGCAGCACCCCTGCTGCCTGCACCGAAGCCTTCACCCCGTCACGGTCAGGGTCCTGTCTGTGCTTCACTTGCAAGGATAGTTGTACAGGTGTTTGGGTTCTTCCTACAGAGAGGAAGAGAGAGAGGCTGAATTTGGACGATTAAAAATGTTTGAACATTTAGGGGCGCCTGGGTGGCTTAGTCGGTTAAACGTCCGACTTTCGCTTAGGTCATGATCTTGCGGTTCGTGGGTTCGAGCCCCGCGTCGGGCTCTGTGCTGACTGCCAGCTCGGAGCCTGGATTCTCTTTCAGTCTGTGACTCCCTCTTTCTCTGACCCTCCCCTGCTCACGCTGTCTCTCTCTCTCTCTCCTAGAAATAAATAAAAATATTTAAAAAAAAAAATGTTTGAACATTTAATAAACCCTAGTGATCCAGACATTGTTGCGTTTTGTGATTTTCTTCTTCTGTGTTTGACATCTTATTAGCATTAAACTGTGACTTTGGAAATTTGGCAGAATTCCAAATGATTTTGGAAAGAAAACGGTACAGTAGAGTAAGCTAGTAGCAGCTCAGATGGTTTTACTCAGAAATGATGTGGAGTGTGTTTCCTCCAGGTGGTTCACTGATCTGTGATAGGGGAGTTGATAGTATTTTCTGGCCTTTAATACATGGACCCTCTGTTTCTTTCTTTTTTTTTTTTTTTTAATTTTTTTTTTTTTTTTTAAAGTGAGAGCTTGAGCAGGGGAGAGGACCAGAGAGAGAATCGTAAGCAGGCTCCACACTCAGCATGGAGCCCATCGCAGGGCTCAATCCCTTGACTCTGGGATCATGACCTGAGCCGAATTCAAGAGTTGGATGCATAACCGACTGAGCCACCCAGACGCCCCTAATACATGGATTCCTTAAGTAGATTGGTTTTTGTCTTTGGCGCACAGTAGATTTAACACATACATGAAGCTGAGTTTTCTTTTTAAAAAAATGTCTTTATTTATTTACTTTTTTTTTTTTAAATGTTTTATTTATTTCTAGGAGAGAGAGAGAGAGAGAGAGAGAGAGAGACGGCGTGAGTGGGGGAGGGTCAGAGAGAGAGGGAGTCACAGACCGAAGCAGGCTCCAGGCTCTGAGCTGGCAGTCAGCACAGAGCCCGATGCGGGGCTCAGACCCACGAACCGTGAGATCATGACCCAGGCGAAAGTTGGACGCTTAACTAACTAAGCCACCCAGGCGCCCCAAAAAATGTCTTTAAATTTGATTTAACCTTTGGTCTCTTTACCAGGCCTTATACTTTAACATTTAGTATTTGATTTAAATCCAGGTGTAAGAAATGGTTCAGGTATTAATGTTTATCTAGGAAAAATAACATCTTCGAAAAAGTGATATTTTCTGAATGTAATTATTTAATACTTTAACTCTGATTTCAATGGTAGTGAATCATTGTTCAACTCTGTGTGACAATCTTTTTTTCAGCTGAAAATGTGTGTCTAAAATGCAAGCTCAGCTGAGCAGACACCTTAGGACAGCCTTGCCCTGTCGTCTAAAATTGGATCATGAAGGTATTGGAAAAAAATTACTTCTGGATGTTGCTTCCACTTCTTCGCTTGATAGCAGATGCTGCGGAACATGAAGAGGTGGCAAAACATGCCATCAAATTACACCGAGGCAGAGGCGCAGCCATCACTCAGAGGAAGCAGTGGGTCCTCGATGGTTGCAGGAAGCTCTCCGGGCTTCTTCGCCAAAAGACTGTGGTTCTTAACAAACTGAAAAGTGCCATCAGAGCGGTAGAAAAAGACGTTAGCCTGTCAGATGAAGAGAAACTGTTTCAGGTGCACACATTTGAAATTTTCCAAAAAGAGCTGAATGAAAGTGAAAATTCAGTGTTCCAGGCCATCTACGGACTGCAGAGAGCCCTGCAGGGAGATTACAGAGATGTAGTGAACATGAAGGAGAGCAGCAGGCAGCGCCTGGAGGCCCTGCGAGAGGCTGCAATAAAGGTCAGTCCCGCCCCACTCTGTGCCCAGGAGCAGGTCAAGTAGAGGTCAAGGGAGAAGGTGGCTGGTGCTGAGGCCGCAGGTATAGTCCGTTGGGCACCTGTTCTCATCAGCGCACACCAGATTTCCCTTCCTCATCTGAGCGCAGTTACTAGTCATCGCTTTTGCTACTACATTTCATTCACATCAACTTCTTAGAAAAGCTAATGCTTTTCTGTGTTGTGGAAATCACAGGGTAATTATAATAGTTACTCAAGTTATCCCAGTAAACTGATGTATATGAATCAGTTTATCAGTATCATATACATATGATGTATATGTATGTGGTAAGTATACCTGTAACTGCAACCAACATTTTGAGTTTCTGACAAGAATTCCTTTTAGTGTTGGGGCGCCTGGGTGGCTTAGTCGGTTAAGCGTCCGACTTTCACTTAGGTCATGATCTCGCGGTTCGTGGGTTCGAGCCCCGCGTCGGGCTCTGTGCTGACTGCCAGCTCAGAGCCTGGAGCCTGTTTCAGTCTGTGACTCCCTCTCTCTCTGACCCTCCCCTGCTCACGCTGTCTCTCCCTCTATCTCCTAGAAATAAATAAAATATATAAAAAAAAAAAAAAAAAAAAGAATTCCTTTTAGTGTGAAGGTTGGCTGTCTTTAATATCCATCTACTGAAAACAAAAATACTAAAATTAGTCTTAAATATATACTTTTGAAATGAGGATTTTGATGAAATATGCTTTTAAAATGAGATGAAACTATTACTGTATCAGATGTGATATTATTTATATGCTTATTTTTTTTTAATGTTTATTTTTGAGAGAGAGACCGAGCATGAGTGGTGGAGGGGCAGGGAGAGAGAGGGAGACACAGAATCCAAAGCAGGCTCCAGGCTCTGAGCTGTCAGCACAGAGCCCAACACAGGGCCCTAACTCACAAACTGTGAGATTGTGACCTGAGCTGAAATTGGACGCTTAATAGACTGAGCCACAGTTTTTATATGTTTTTTTTAAGCCATCCTTTATACCATTTATTACGTGCCAGGCACTTTACACACTACTTTTCCTAGGCTTATGGTGGGGTATGTCCCACCGGTCACAAGTCGAAAATATAGCAAGTCAGAAATGCATTTAATGCATCTAACTACCCACCATCACAGCTTAGCATGGTTCACTTTAAACTTGCTCAGAACACTTAATGTTAGCCTACAGTTGGGCAAAATTATCTAACAAGAAACTTATTTTATAGTAAAGTGCTGAATATCTCATGTAATGTTATTACACATACAATACATGTAAGGTATTGAATTCTATACTGAAAGTGAAAACAGCGTGCTTGTCATTGTATCCACGGTTTACCATGTGATCACCCATCGGGAGCCATGGCTCTGTGCCATGATCCCACTGCCTGTGATTAGCCCAGAAAAAGATCAAATCAAAATTCTAAGTGTGGTTTGTACTGAATGTGTATCTCTTGCACACCATCGTGAAGTCAAAAAGTCTTAAGTCAAACCATCTTAAGTTGGGGACCATCTGTATATAAAATATTTCATCTTCATGGAAAACTTGTGGCATTGTCACACAGCTTAAAAGTAAAGAAAACACAGACATTAACTTTTTATTTTCAACCAAAGTATGGTATATTTGGTAGAAACAATGTAATGGGGTAAAGTCAGGGTTTTGGCCACTCTGATTCATCAGTATTCCTATCACATGTGTGTAATTGTATGTTGGAAACAGGCCTGGATGCTCTCATCTGAAGAGATGTTACTGCCTTAGCAGATCTTTTGGACAGTTGAGACATTAAAATTCTTTGGTTTTATTATTTTTTAAATTTTTATTAAGGTTTTATTTATTTCGAGAGAGAGAGAGAAAGTATGAAAGTGGAGGGGCAGAGAGAGGGAGAGAGAGAATCCTAAGCAGGCTCCATGCTGTGAGCATGGAGCCCAGTTTGGGGCTAAAACTCATAAACCACGTGACCTAAGCTGAAACTGAGAGTTGGACACTTAACCAACTGACCACCCCAGGTTCCCCTAAACTCCTTGGCTTAAAATTTTTTAAAAATGTTTATTTATTTTTGAGGGGGAGAGAGAGAAAAAAATGAGAACGAGAACTAGCAGGGGAGGAGCAGAGAAAGAGACAGAGAATCCAAAGCAGGCTTCAGGCTGAGCTGTCAACACAGAGCCTGACATGGGACTCAAACTCATGAACCGTGAGATTGTGACCTGAGCCAAAGTTGGCCACTTAACCGGCTGAGCCACCCAGGTGTCCCTAAACTCCTTGGTTTTAAAGAAGGGCACGTAGTGGTATTGATTTGAAGTAGTTTTACTGTAAAATAGAGAACTAACATCCGTCGAGTGATGTTGATCCAAATATATGCTTTCTACATACGGTTTTGGCCTCACGTCTCAGACAGTCCAGGTGCTGGGAGTTCGCAGCTGTGAGCAAGGGGTGGGATGGTGTTGCCTAGAGAGCAGCCCGCCGGACAGCCACACTTCTCCTCGGGGCCTCCTTGCTGCTGCTCTGTTCTGGCTGTGCCCCAGGCCTTTGAAGTTTGAGTATATACTTTAATAGTGAGGATGTCGATTTCATCGACAGCTTGAATTTAAATATGACAGTATAAAACACAATAGTATTGTTGACACCATCCGTTAGTTTTCCAAGTAAAGCTGGCAGATTCTTTTGGAACAATTTCCCCTTTGTAACTTGGAATTTGTGTGTATTCTGCTTAGAAATTTTTAGCTCAATAATCAAGTGTCACACATGTTTATTTAGAGTACATCTGGACCTCCACACGTAGTAGGCATGATATCTGGAAGGATATCCATCCTTCCAGGGAGGATTTTGTATGCATAGATGACCTTTAGAGTTTATCGACAGTAGTAGATTACATTTGATGATGTGTGCGTGCAGATAGCGTTCCCTAAACATTTTGCTCAGCTCCGTCATGTTTGAGTGGTACAGAACACGTGACCTTCCCTCACTGGCTGGAGCTAGCGGGACACGTTTGTAAACCTGTGTGCCCGCGAGAGCACGTGGGCCGGCACGGTCGGGCCGGGCACCTGAATGGAAGTCCTGGCGTGGCCTGTGTCTTAATAAACCACACACCTCATTTCTCACCAATAAACAGGAAGAGACAGAATACGTGGAACTTCTGGCAGCGGAAAAACACCAGGCTGAAGCCCTGAGAAATACGCACCGAAACAAAAGCTTGTCCGTGCTTGACGAGATCCTGGAAGATGTAAGAAAGGCAGCCGATCGTCTAGAGGAAGAAATAGAAGAACATGCTTTCGATGACAATAAATCCGTAAGTAGCGTTCCAGAACAATTTCCCTTTGCTTGGGCTGCTTACTGAGAGAAAAATGGTTAAATTTGTTGGGCCTCTGTTTTTAGTGTGAACCGAAGATGGAGATAAAACCAAACTCTCTCGTATCCCAGAGAACTTGGTTGGGTTACGCGCAAGAGCTCTAGACGTCCGTCGTTTTGCCTCACGTTTCTGTCAGCGCCCCACCGGGGGCTCATGTCTGTGCCCCACGTCTGTGTTGCGGTGGATTGGGACTCTGGTCTCAGGAGAGCTTGCCCCGGGACACTCAGGTTTCGGTGCTGATCTGCCCAGGGAGCCACACAACCCTTAGAGGAATTGTATCCGAGGCAGGCTCTCAGACTGCTCACTGCTGTGACTTGTTTAGATTCTCAGGGAAAAATGAGATTGATGTCAGAAACCGATCATGACCCTGAGAAGGGTCAGAAAAAATGCGATAATTCGAGCAGATGTGAACCCAGTCTGGGCCACATGAGCACCGAGTAAGGCTGTTCTGAGTGGGCCCGCGGCGGCAGGGGAGAACGCAGGAGTGTCCTTTTGAAGGAATGTACCCTTTCTTCGCTGCTCACCAAGCGCTTCAGAGTCAGGGTGTCAGGCTTTGGCCGCCACACGCTCTTCCAGCTCAGCTCTGCCGCCATCAGCGCAGGGTCACTGCAGGCCTCACAGGCGAGGGTTCGGCCCAGGACCGCCCCCACCACCGCAGACACCGATGATGGGTTCCCGTGTTTCACCTTGGAGGGTCCCATGACCCTGTCCTCAGGCTAGCAGAACCCAGAAAGACTGTTTGCCAGGTGACCAGGTCATTGTGAAGGATACAGTCAGAAACAGCCAAGCAGAAGTGGCGAAGGCGTGCGGAGGGAGCTCCCGTGTCCTCTCTGGGCCCGCTGCCCTCCCGGCTGCGCACGCCCGTGTGTCTGCGGCCCGGAAGCTCTCTGCACCCAATGCTCTAAGGGTTTCACGGGAGCCACATCGTGTGGGCTTGTCGTTAACTTCACCTCCGGCCCCTCCCTGCCCGGAGGTCACGTGCTTGCTTTCTCTGGTGGCCAGCCCCATCCTATGGTCATCTAGTGGCTTCCTAAAAGTCACCTCCCTGGCAAGAGCTCAGGAGAGGCTGCAAAGGGAATGTAGGTATTCCCATCGCCCTTACACTTAGGAAGCCCACACTGGCTGTGGGAGCTGCGGGCCAGGAAGGGGGTGAAGACCAGATGTGTGTTTCTTGTTACAAATTATACCCTAAATCATTCAAGTAGGTGTCTGGACGTAGTAGAAATCCTGAACGCTTCCGTTCTCAACTCACTGTTTTAACTGAAGAAGCTTTCCCAATTTAAGCTAATGAATATTTATGGACTTGCCATCATCCTTGACGGAGTACTAGAAATACTCCTATCACTCTTCTGTACAGAATTTATGCTCTAAAAATTGAACTTGAAAACATTTCATGGGTTTTAATAACGTATATTGGTTATTTTTACAGGTGAAAGGGGTCAATTTTGAGGCAGTTCTCAGAGTGGAGGAGGAGGAGGGCAATTCCAAGCAAAACCTCACAAAGCGGGAAGTCGAGGACGATTTGGGCCTCAGCATGCTGATCGACTCCCAGAACAACCGGTATATCCTCACCAAACCCAGAGACGCGACCATTCCAAGGGCAGACCACCACTTCCTGAAGGTAGTCCGTCGTCTTGCACCCCTCTGAAAATCCCCACTCCCTCCTTGCCATTTCCGGGTGTTAACGTGAAGTAAGTTTGAGCTTAATTTTCTGAGCCTCATATTAGGGTGCACGACCTTCCTCTCAACAGTGAGATTCTACTAGAACTTCCTGTATTTTCTGTGACTTGAAACGTTTTCTCTTAATTTTTAATTTTTCCCCAAAAGAATAAGGCACTTTAATATTTAGAATGAAAATTAATTTTGCTTTTGAGAATTTGGAAGCCTCTTTGAAGTCCGGAGTCACTACAGTGGGCTCAGGCTTTGTCACTAAAATGGGACATCTGATGAGGAGAAGCTTTGGTCAGGGGATCGTCTGTGTAGACGTGGGCACAGGATGAGATCTGGCTTCTCCAGAGGTGACTGGCATTCCGGACCAAGTTGGCCGCATGTCTGCGCCCTCTGAGGAGGCAAGTCTAGTAAAAAGATGTGAAGTTACGTAAAGATTTGCAGTCGACAGTGTTCTGGTTGGAGATCCCCGCTTGGGTTTGGACAGAGCGGGTGACAGCTGTGGGAGTGGCCGCTGCGGCCCGCTCGGAAGGCCAGGGGGTCTGGGCGTGCACCGCCAGCGCGCTGGCAGCGCTGCTGAAGCCAGAACTCGTGCTGCTCTCATGCGGGGGCAGCGCAGGCTGAGAGCACGGACGCTCTCGGTGGCCGGTTACCGTGCCAGTGCACCCAGGGCAGGGACATCAGCCTAGGGGTCGCCTTCCTTTCTTAGGATCAAAATGGACACTGGGAGGGGCATTGTCTGCAGAACGTCTGCTTTCTTCAGTAACCAACCCTTTTCTTGCCAACTGCTACCTTAAATTTTTGTGATTCTTACTGGTTTATTCTCCATCAGGACATTGTTACCATAGGAACGCTGTCTTTGCCTTGCGGCTGGCTCTGCACGGCTGTTGGGTTGCCCACAATGTTTGGTTATATCGTTTGTGGCGTCCTTCTGGGGCCTTCAGGACTAAACAGTATTAAGGTAAGAGTAAAATTGAACTGTTTTAGTATCTGTTTAACAGGATGTTAAAGAAACACTCACGGATATTGAAAAGTTTTGAACTTGAATTAATAAAGATAGCATTTCCTTATAAACCATATTAAAGAAGATGTTCTTTAAAGTTTCATAAGAAATTCCTAAATCCTAAGAAAGTCATTTTGTTTGTTAACGAATGAATGACTTAACTAGAGAAAAAAATCCCATTTGTCTTTTTTTTTTTAATTTGAAAAGTTTTTTTAATACTTTTTTTTTTGAGAGAGAGTGTGTGAGCAGGGGAGGGGTAGGGAGAGGGGGAGACACAGAATCAGAAGCAGGCCCCAGGCTCTGAGCTGTCAGCACAGTTTTAAAATTCTATTTCCAGTAATATGATGGATTATATTATTCAGACACTGAAAGCAACTAAAAATGCTGGGTTAAATGTATAATATACAAATTTTTAAAACATTGAAAAGCTGGTAAAGTAGTGGGGGATTTCCAAGCCTAAATGTAGGGTGTGAAAACCCCAGGAGATAGTGAGTGCTGAGACGGTTTGCTGAACAGATGGAAGTGACCCTCATCCTGTATCAATGGCACTTGGTGGCAATAAGGAACAGTTCCAAAGCTTCTGTGGGCTCCAGAACACGTCGTGTAACTATGCACAATTCAGACGAAATGGAGAGAGATTGGCGAGAATGGGTGTCTGTCCAGCACAGAAGGAGTGGTGCAGGCGCTGGGGAGCCTGCACAGGCTCCTGGCACTTCCTAGTTCGGTAGAACAGAAGCACACAGACGGGGGCAGGTGTGCGCACTCTGCTTAAAGTCTCACCCCCTGCCAACGGGCTCACCTTGCACCAGGAAAACATCATCGTCCCTTGCTAATCTCAACAGCAGCTTCAACGCAGGGGCTCCCGGCTGAGAGCCCTGGACCTTAGTGAACAGGGGACCACTGACCGACCCGGGGGATGCTCTCGTGGGCTGGGCTCAACCTGGCGGGGTGGCCTCCGGGACAAACTGTTTTAATTCAATTTTCTAAATAGGTAATCTCCATATGATTGAGAACAAAACGGTGTAAGTACAATTTTAAGTTGTAGGTGGACAATCTGTCCTGTGCTGTCCCATCCCTCCCTTTCCACAGTGTTAACAATAGCAGATACAAACTTATTTTCCTTTTTTCTTCAGAGCAAAGGTTGCTTATAAGCCAAGAATTAAGGCTGAATAATAATAAAGGAGACTGAGTAAGGTAATAAATATAACCAGAGGCTACTAACATTACAGTTCCTAACGGATACGCTATATCTTGGTAAATAATGTAATTACGGTAACGAGGTGAAGACCCAAGAGCATATGAGCCAAAATGGGAGGTGGTAAGTGGAGGAAGTGTGACTGTTCCGGAGTACTTCTCTTTTCCTAGGACGAAGTTAACAGGCTTCTACTGAAAAGTACAGGTTTAAGTATGTTACTTGGAAGTCATCAGTTACAGCCTCATTTTAAAAATGGAAGAAAAATAAAAGCAGGAGGTACGGAAGCCAGGAGGCAAAGGAGAAAAAGAAATCTAATCTGTTATCACAGTGAATATAAGTGGAATGAACTTGCCTATTGAAAGATACAGGTTTATGGGGCGCCTGGGTGGCTTAGTAGGTTAAGCGTCCGACTTTCGCTTAGGTCATGATCTCGCGGTTGGTGGGTTTGAGCCCCGCGTCGGGCTCTGTGCTGACTGCCAGCTCAGAGCCTGGAGCCTGTTTCAGCCTGTGACTCTCTCTCTCTCTCTGACCCTCCCCTGCTCACGATGTCTCTCTCTCTCTCTCCTAGAAATAAATAAAACATAAAAATTAAAAAAAAAAAAAAAGAAAGATACGGGTTTACAGATGATGTCAGGAAAAAAATATACAATAAGCAAAGTTCAAGGAGAATAAAATCAGTAAGGGAGGAGGGAGATCCCAGTAAACAGAGGGCTGCGTGTGCCCTGTCGGGGTCCGGCAGGGTGCACGCGCGTCCCTGCACAGCAGGGTGGGGCCTGCACACGTGGAGACCTGCCTGCTCTCCTTTCAGACACTCAGTCTGTGGTTCAGTGGAAACCATATGTATAAATAATACAGGGAGTGCCGAGTGTAACTGGAGAGACCGCATTCTCTGGTGTAACGCAAGAGCATAAAAAGGTAAGTAGCAAGTAAAGGATCAGTACAAACATGGAACACACGAACACTGTATATCAAAACCTGTGGGGATGTGGCCACATTCGGTTCCCAGGACAAAAGTCTGTACACATAATCACGTGCAGGCCCGCCCCGGCAGACCCAACGGAAAGTGGGACATCTTGATGAAAACGTCCATCTCCGGTTCAGTGCCCTCCCCATCCTCCAGAGGAAGTGAAGGAAGGCAGTAATGAGAGCAGAGGCAGTTACTGAACCTGAAAATGGGGGAATTCGTGAGCTGGTTCTTAGGAAAAAAGATGAAAATAGTCCTTCAGCTAATTAAGAAAAAGGAAAAAAAAGAAACCATGTATCTGGAAGTTCAAGTTACCTCAGGCATAGAGGACATTCAGAGAAGTAGTTTTAAAAAAAATACTGTGGTTTTTTTTTTTGGTTTTGTTTTGTTAAGGATATTCCCACTAAGTATGTTAGTACAAGATTGTCCCTTGAAGTACACTTCGTTTGTTAAATACATTAACTTGTGTGGCTTTAAATTTTTGTTTCCAGTCTGTTGTGCAGGTGGAGACCTTAGGAGAGGTTGGCGTGTTCTTTACTCTGTTTCTTGTGGGCCTGGAGTTCTCTCCGGAAAGGCTGAGAAAGGTAAGAGCCTCACCAAGCTATGTTATCGCCCCAGTTAACATCACATGGTTTTTGTTTGTTCATGATTTGACTTTCAAATTAAGTGTTTTATTGTTTTTTTTATATTCTTTTTATTTTGTTTTGTTTTTTATATTTCTGAGAGAGAGAGAGAGAGTGCGAGCGTGAGCAGGGGAGGGTCAGAGAGAGAGGGAGGTACAGAATCTGAAACAGCCTCCAGGCTCCGAGCTGGCAGTCAGCACAGAGTCTGACGTGGGGCTCGAACCCATGAACCGTGAGATCATGACCTGAGCCAAAGTCAGATGCTCAACCGACTGAGCCACCCAGGCACCCCTCAAATTAAGTGTTTTAGAACAGAATATACTTTTTACTTTTGGAATGTAAATTCTAAAAGATAAAAAATACTAGAAAATAGAAATTCAGTGAATAAATAAAATTAGCTTTCCTGTGGCTAATTCCAGAAAAGGTCTGAGAAGTGATATGTTTGAAATTTAACATCTGGGGTCCCTCCATAAAGGTCCAAAACCACTAGAGGCTGAACCATCTTAGGGATCGAATGTTCAGTTTGTTACCCTAGAAAAAAATTTCTAATTCTAATTCCTAAATAAATGGCAAGATTTGATTTTTTTGTTCTATCACTGTGAATTGAAAGTATCTGAAAGACTTAATAACAGGACCACGTGTATGAACAAATGTGAAACTAAGGAAAGCAATAGTCGCCTTCTAAATTTGTTGGCTTTTAGAATTATTACTGTGAATACTGAAGTATTCCAGAAATGAAAATAGTTGGAGTAAGTCAGAAGCGAGTTAATTAAAAGCTCTTGTGTTTTTAGACAGATACCTCACAGAAGAGCAAGGTAGTCAGTTACAGAGCGGGCAGGAGGGAGGGGGCAGAAGAGCAGCGCAGGTGACAGCAGTGCTGGTGGACCCCAGGCTAGGCCGGTCGGTGGCTCTCGAGTCACTGTGAGGGCTGGTCGGTTAGAAAGGCGGCTTTGCAGGGCGACTGATGGGCCTTCACCTGATGGAGCTGCCCCTGGGTCTCTGTCCAAAGGAAAGAATGAAGTGCGTGTTTTTTCAAAACTTAACCCACAAAGGTATTCAGCTTCTCATTGTAGCATTTTTCTGAAAGCTGAGGAGCAACCTGGGTGTCTGATGGTCACACTGTCACAGCTACTTGACAAGCATTGTGTAGCTGGGAAGGATGCTGCAAGATGGTGAGATAGCGAAGAAAAATATGTTGAAACACTGGCCTTCATTCACCCTGTTACTCTTTGACCTCTCTCTTTGTTCTCTTTTTTCTTTTGAAAGCTCCATTTGTCCATCTCCCGATTACCATCACTTCCTTTAAATACTTCTCCAGATGCGCCTCCTCATGAAGCGTTCTGAGTCACTTTAGTGTTTTCTCCAGGTACTTTTGTGTCTTTTTACATGCTTCTGGCCTAACCTCTGTATGTTAAGTTCTGAACCCAGAGTTTCAAGGACGCCGCTCTCTCCTGTGAGCTGTGGTCAGGGGCGTGCTGGACACGGCACCGTGGCCGGGACCTGCGGCTGTGGGGGAGCCAGGAGCCTGTGGACGGGAAGGTCGTCCTCTGCCACCGTCCCTGCTTCTCGGTCAGCGCAGGCTCCCCTGGGTTTTCGCGTGTTGAGTTGAGGGAGGCTGACAGTAGACAGCGGCAGTTACTTGTGGCTTGGGGCAGATAGGGGCAGAGCTCGGCTTCTGCATCGACTGGCCTTGGGGTGTCAGCAGAGTGTCCCACACCGTGGATGTCGGTCTCCTCATCTACATAGTCGGATTTGCTCTGACTTATCGTAATTTATATTTTTCACCACTGTACCAGTCACGTTTCAATGAGAACTTCATCCAGCATCACGTGAAGAACGTTTTCACCGTATGAAACTACACGCTGTTCCCGGTGTGGCGCTGGCTTCTGGGGCTTCGGGTTTTATGCTGATGGGCGCCTGGCGATGCAGCCTTAGGAGGGCCTGGCAAGGAGGGTGTGTGCGCGTGTCAAGGAGGAAGCGTGCTGTGGTCTGAGAAGCGGAAGGAAGCTTCCCGGGGACGCGGCATCTATTTAGTGACTTTGGGGTGAGCTGTGGCCCCCCCTGGCACGAATCCTCACTCGTCAGCTCCCTGTGACAGGCTTGCAGGAGGATGGCAGCCTGGTCCTTTTCAGGCCTCCGAGCTCGGATTGCAGAAGGGTTAACCATGCCTGATAAGCTACACTAGCAAGTGACATATTTGTGTTTCTCCAGCGTGAAGAGCAGGCAGAGTGTTAGCGCAGTTGAAGCGGCTGGTGAGATCGTGGGCTCCCCAAGCGCCCCTCGTTCGGAAAATCATTCAGTGGGGTTTTGAAATAATAATTGCTGAAAGGCCCTCTTAGAGCCTCTGGGAAACCCCTGAAAGTCTGAGTGGAAACTTCGGAACGCTGAGGTCTAGGAACTACTTAATTGTCGGCACTGAGGACAGCCGCAGTCGTTCCTCTGATAGCGTGTCCTGCTGGGTGGGTGCCTGCGCCCCTGCCTGGCGGTGCCCTGGCTCCCCTTGTGCTCAGCTTTCACGTGCTGGCTCCTCGCCTCTGTCTCCCTGCCTGGGGGCTGCGTTTTCTCCCCTTTTTCTCCTTTTCTCTTTTTAATATTTGCTTTTTTGTTTTGAGAGAGAGAGCTCAAGCGAGAGGGGGAGGGGCAGAGGGGGAGGGACAAAGGGAGAGGGTGAGGGGGCGTCCCAAGCAGGCTCCATGCTGTCAGCGAGGAGCCTGAAGCTCAACTGACTGAGCCACCCAGGCGCCCTCTCCTCCCCTTTTCTCCTTATTTGTTCCCACAGTAACCTTGTTCCAGACACTGGTGGCTACTGAGTATGAGGCATCGTGCACAGCCACGTGGCCCTCCCGTGTGGGGCTTCGGTTCTGGGATTTCAGAGGGATGTATTGGGTTGTGGACAGAAGTCCTGGGTCAAGAGATGAGAAAAATGGAGCCCGAGACGGTGTGCGGCTGTGGTGCAGAAGCACGGAGACCAGGCCGCTGTGAATTCTGACGTGGGGAGTTGCCTGGGACCCTGCTGAACCCCAGGGTCTGGTAATGTGTGGCCTGAGGGCCTGTGTTTCTGGTAGCACCGGGGCGCCCAGATGCCCCACGTGGGGCAAGAATCTATGGGCACTGCCCACATTTCCCACTGTTATTTGCTCCACACTGTGCTCCTTGGGCTAATAGATCCCAGCCCTCCTGACCAAGGTTTGGTAGCGACCTCAGAAATCGTTAGTCTGGCCTTTGAGAGTCTACGGATGTAGAAGGCAGAGTAGAGAGACTGGTGCTGAGACCCAAGGTGCTCAGCCGGCAGTGGGCTCCATCCTGAGCTCCAGGGTCCCTTGTGGGCAGAGATACCCTGACTGATGCTGCTTGTAGGAGTGGCTACCCTGAAACCTGGAACCCTTAAAACCCAGCCTGCCGGCCTCCCCAGCAGTTGTGCCGGGTCTGTAGGTGCGCCCCGGCCTCCCTGCCGCTCTTGGCTGTGACACGGGAAGGGGGGAGCCGTTGGAAGGCCATTAACCACAGCAGCCATCGCCACTCCTAGGTGCAGGAAGCACGGAGAATGGAATCCGAACCTCGGAGAAGCAGCCTCAGGGGCTCACCTCTCTCTGGAAGGCGAGCGTGGAGCCTGGGTTGGCCAGAGACACGTGGCCAAGGACAGACTGGCTCTGTGCGGAGGGCTGAGCCTTCATTTCCTTTGTGTCTGTCAGTGTCCCTCCATTTGACTCAGGGCTTGATGGTGTTGGGAGGCGCTTGTAACTCGTTCCTGAAGTTGGGCGCTGCTGTGGTGGACAGGCAGCCTGGCGACCGGCTGTGGCTGTGGGGCGGCCAGGGTGGGCATGTGCCCATTTGGCCACAGCAGCAAGTCGGTACCCAGCCTTAGGAAGAGCCTTGCAGCTGCTCAGATTCCTGAAGACAGTGTTGTGATTTTGAAAGAAGTGTTCATTTTTGTCAGGAAGCAGAGCAGAGGAGGAAAAGGTCACACCCTTCAGAGCACCCAGAGACACAGATGACGCTTGCCAGCTGCTGGGGCAGCAGTTTGCCTCAGAGCGTCTGGGCCGGGCCCTGCGCCCCTTGGCCTCCTCCGGGTCCCCTTGTGCCCTTGCCGGAGCGAGCTGGTTTTGCCCGAGGGGGTATAGGGTGAGAAGAAAATGAGTAAGTGCTTTCAAGTAGGATAGGATGAGTTTTGGGTTAATTTCTTTCGTCAATATGTACCATTCATGTTTGTATAAACGTCAGATAGTTTTTAGTATCATGCCTGTTCTACTCCATTAAAAACCTTGGAGAGTTAGAATCAAACCTGATTTCCTTCACATTTTCCGTTATGTCTAACAGCACTGAGAGCACACTGAGGTGCCTCATCAGTATTTGATTATTGAGCCATGCTGCGTAGGTCTGTGTCCTGACATTGACTTCCATGTGACTATGGACAAGTTAGTGAGCTTCTGTATTTTCATCTAGAAAAGGTAGTAATTGTGCTGTCTACTTCTGAGATGTGTTCTGAGGATTAGATTATAGGTGCACAGAACTGCATTGCACAGAGAGGCATGCGTGTTTCGTCCCTGTAACAAAACTTAGCACTCGGTAAGCCGACAGAAGTGTTTACTGTTTTTATTGTGTTCAGATTACGACTTCGGGTATCGTGCTGATGTGTCTACTACAGAGCTACTTCCTGAACGTTTTAGGCTGAGACCAGGCGGTATATGTGCATGCACCCTGCATGGTGCTGGTCAAGGGATGACCGTCATCACTAAAACATGTGTAAACAAATGTGTTCTCTCCAAGGTCTGGAAGATAGCCTTACAAGGACCGTGTTACATGACACTGTTAATGATCGCATTTGGCTTGTTATGGGGACACCTTTTACAGATCAGACCCACTCAGAGCGTCTTTATTTCTACGTGCCTGTCCTTATCAAGCACACCCTTAGTGTCCAGATTCCTCGTGGGCAGTGCCCGGGGTGAAAAAGAAGGTAAGTGATGACATGCTGAAGTATTGGCTTAATTGAATTAATTGGCTTGAATTCACTCCAAAGTCCTGTTAGAAAAAACATTGCAGCTCCCTCTCCACCCCCTCCCCGGGCTTTCCTAACAGTCACGGGCCCTCGCACTGTGTTCACTCGGGAACTGACACCCTCAGCAATTCAGCTTTTCCAGTCTCCACTGGATTAAGAAAACAACTTTTACATGCTCATTGATTTAGGATGGTTTGAGGACCACACTTAAAAGGAAGAAAGAAATCCACATCGGAAAGTGTCCCGCAGAATTGGTGGTTTAAGGGATGAATGCCGCGCCGGACCTGACGTCCCCAGTTGCCCTCATGGGAGGTGACGCGGCGGGTTTGTTACGTGCAGCCTGAGGTAGAGTGGCAGATGCGCTCTGTTCACTGCTTTAACTCTGGCTGCGGACTTTTGATACCTTTTTTCCTATAAACTATGTGACAGATGCTTTGGTGATTGAGGGTATTTTCACCTCTTTGGGGCTAGTTTCACGTCTGTACTGGCAACACTGGCCTCTGATCGTTACTGGACCTAACTAGCAGAGCCAGCCTGCGTGAGCAGCTTAGGGACGAACGTCCTGGGTGGCTCACGCTGGCAGGCTCAGCTTCAACAGCACTGCTGGTTTATATCCTGTGAACTCGTTAGTGATTTTCACTGTTTTGCTCTTGTTCTGTGAAAGCCAGAGAGAGGCACCATTATTGGTGCTGGGCTGAAATCCGCTCACCTCTTCTGAGGACTTGGGGAGGGAGACCGCAGCGTGGCTGCGAGCACAGGGCCTGGCGCGCTTCCCGGGATCAGGAGCAGAGTCTCAGGATCGGGAGTGCCACAGGCAGGCAGGGGCCTGTTGAGGTGTTTGTTGAAAATTATGGATTTTTGAAGTGTCCTCACTCATCTGTTATTAGCGTGGGGAATTCCTCTTCACTTCTAAGTTGTAAGGCTTTAGCCACAACAATCCTAGGCCTGTCCACTTAGAATGTTTTAAAATTCGATCAATCAACCAAATCAATCAATCAATCAAATTCTAAGCCCAGATATTTTATGTACCAAAAATTTAACTTTGCATGGTAAGTAAAACAAGGCTCCTGGATTACCTGAACTTCTAACAAGTGTGACTTTTGCTGGTGATGAGGGATTTTAATTTTATTTGGTTTGCTTATTCTTTTCCTTTTCTGTGAGATTACTCTTATCAGATTAGCCTTTAAATATCTGTTACTGCCAGTTGCTTTTTTTTATTTTTTAAGGAAAAAAAAAAAGATTATTTTGTGGGGGAACATGACAGTTAAAAGTTTGGTCCAAAGCCAGAACTGTGGGAGGCATGGAGTTCATGGAAAATGGTGCCCATTTCCGGTTGTCTTTGTGGAGGAGCCGCATAGTCCCTTCGGGCAGCCCTGGCTACTGCCTTCCGTTCCATCCAGCTGAAGAGCCGCTCTGCGTTTGTGTCAGTGATAGACGCTCACTGTGGCCGTGGTGGCCAGCTGGAGGGAAGGCGACCTGTCAGCCAGGTCAGCCAGCAGGTGCAGCCAGCAGGGGGCGGGGCCGGGTCTCCTGAGTAGCTTAGGGGCGAGAGAAAGCTTGGACTTAAAGGCGCATTTCCTGTGTTCTGTGGACACAGAGTGAAAGTAACGTGGTTATCCAGGCTCGCCATACTCTTGTGTCCCTTGCCATCTTCCCATGATGGCGTTTTTTCTGTAAGTCTATTAGTAACAAGTGCTGGAAATATCCTGGAAATTTTCTTTACAAGATGTTTCCCATGTTGAAGATGTTTCAGTGTTTGCTCTAGAAGAGACTCTAAAGTCTGTATTCTGTTATTAAAGTAGCAGAATTTAAATTACTTTGGAAATATGCATGATGACTGTTTTGACATGGGACACTTTAACTTAACCTAAACCTGTGCCATTGATACGTTTTCCTCAAGCAGGCGAAGTCGACTACAGCGCGGTGCTGCTTGGGATGCTCGTGGTGCAGGACGTGCAGCTGGGCCTGTTCATCGCCGGCCTGCCCACCCTTATCCAGGCCGGGGCCGGCGCCTACTCCAGGTGAGCGCCGCGCTCCTTCGTCTCCGCTCGCTCTCCAGCTTCCGCCGTCTGGTCGCCAAAATGCTGTTTAGTATGTCTTCCGAAGAGATGTTTAGAGCTTGTCCTGAGCAGGCAGAGCACGTGGTCTCCGGAGTCACCGTGCCTGGGGTCAGGCTCCAGCTCGGTCGGCCTTGGGCAAGTTCCTTAACCTCACTCTCCCTCAGTGTTGTCATCTAGAAAGTGGGGATGATGTTACTCCCTAACAGGGTAGTTAGGACTAAATGGGCTAAGATCTAAAAGTGCTTAGAACAATGCCTGGAACATGCCGTGTGTGACCGTACGTGAGGTCGTGTGAGATTGTGCGTCTGACCGTGTGCGTGATGGTGCGTGTGCACGCTGTCATCATGGGGATTATTGTGTCCCCGTTGCCATTTCCTTTTTTCCTTATCTCAATAACATAACCCCAAGACCTGAGCCACACTTGCCTAGGCTCATGTGGAAAGAAGTCAAATTAAAAGTGGAAAAATAAATTTCCCAGAAAGTCATAGGTTATGCTGTGCATACTAGTACAAGAACACCAGCCCGAAAATAAATCACTTGGAAAATGTGAGGAGCCCCATAAAATTTGAAGGTAAATTGCATGTGGGTTAGGACTGTAAGCTTGAGTTTATTTTTTATTTATTTTATTTATTTTAATGTTTATCTATTCTTGATAGAGAGAGAGGGAGACAGATCGTGAATGGGGGAAGGGACGGGGACGGGAGACACAGAATCTGAAGCAGGCTCCAGGCTCTGAGCTGTCAGCATAGAACCCAATGCGGGGCTTGAACTCACGAACCAGGAGATCATGACCTGAGCTGAAGTCGGATGCCTAACTGACAGAGCCACCCAGGCAGCCCTCTGTAAGCTTGAGTTTAATAAGCAAATATACTGTATGTATATAAATATTGTGCTTTAAGTATTTCCAGATACTATATTTATTTCATGTCTCACAGTAATGATACCATAGCTTATAAATTAGTAGACTTTTTTGAAATTTCTTTTGGAACCACTTTGCAATGCTGAGATCTGTCAACTTATTTCTTCTTTCTCTATATACCTTTTATTTACTCTTCTTGCCCTGTTTCCCTGGCTAGAATTTCCAGTACTTTGTTGAGTAAGATTATGTGAGTGAATGTTCCTGCCTTTTTCCTCATCTGAAAGGGAAAGCATCCATTCTTTCACCGTTAAATGCAATGTTAACTGTTGGGTTTTTATTAATTCTAGGAAGTTCCCTTCTGATCTCTGAGAGTTTGCCGAGAGTTTTTATTGTGAGCACATGTTGGATTTTGTCAGATGCTTTTTCTGCATCTGTTGATATGATTGTATGGTTTTTCTTCTTTAGCCAGTTGACATGGTAGATTACATCCATTGATTTTTGGAAGTCAAACCAGCCTTACATACCTAGAATGAATCCTACTTGGTTGTGGTATATAATTCTTTTTATACATTATTGTCTTCCAATTAGCTAATATTTTGTTGAGGCTTTTTGTGTCTGAGTTGATGAGAGATAATGATGTGTACCTTTGTTTTATGGTACTCTCTATTTCTGGTTTTGGTGGTAGGGTAATACTACGTTCCTAACACGATTTGGGAAATGTTTCTTCTTTTTCTTTTTCTGGAAAACATTGTATAAAACTGCTGTTAATTCTTCCTTAAATATTTGGTAGAACTCTCCAGTGAAACTATCTGGGTCTTGAGATTTCTTTGGGAGGATTTTTGTTAAATTACAAATTCAGTTTGCCTAATGGTTATGAGGCTATTCAAATTATCTACAAATTGTCTATATTTTGTTGAATTGTGGTAGCTTGGTTTTTCAAAGAATGGGTTCATCTCGTTTCACTTGTGGAGTTTACATGTGCAGAAGTGTTTGTAGTATTCCTTTATCATCCTTTTGATGTCCGTAAGGTCTGCAGTAATGTTTCCTGTTTACTCCTGAGCTTGGTAACTCGCGCTTTCTCTCTTTTTCTTTGTCAGTATTTCTAGAGGTTTGACAATTTTTTTAATCTCTTTAAAGAACCTGCTCTTTGTTTCATTGGCTTTTTTCCTTTCTTTTTCTGTCTTTACTTTGATTGGTTTCTACCCTTCTGTTTTGTTTTCCTACTGTGCATTTTGGCTGTTATTTGTGTAGGTTCTTGTGCTGTGAATGTAGATTATCGACTTGAAACCTTTCTTCTTTTCTCCTATGAGTGTTTAGTGCTACACATTTCCCTTGCAGCACTGTCTTGGCTGCATCTCGTTTATTTTGATATGTTGTATTTTTATCTTCATGTAGTTCAGCTAACTTAAAACATTTCCTTTGAAGTTCCTCTTTGATCTGTGGATTGTTTAGAAGTCTGTTGCTTAGTTTCGAAGTGTTTGTGGAGGTTTACCTGTTGTCTTTCTGTTACTGATTTCTAGTTTAATTCCACTCTGGTCACAGAGCAAACACACTCTGGTTTTGTTTTTAATGTTTATTTATTTGGGGGGAGAGAGAGAGAGAGAGATCGGGAGGGACAAAGAGAGAGAGATAGAGAGGCAGAGAGAGAGAGAATCTCAAGCAGGCTCCACACTGTCAGTGCAGAGCCCAACGTGGGGCTTGAACTCAAAAATGGTGAGATCATGACCTGAGCTGAAGTCAGATGCTTAACTGAGCCACCCAGGTGCCCCAGAACAAACATACTTTGTATGATTTTAATTCTTTTAAATTGTTGAAGTTTGTCTTGTGGCCTCAGATACAGTCTGTGGTAAGTGCTCCAAAGTCACTTGTTCTGATGTCGAGTGGAGTATTTTATGTCAGACCCTGTTTGTTCATGGCATTGTTCAGTTTTTCTGTGTTCTTGCTGAGGAAGGTGGTTATTGATGTCCCCAATTATAATTGCTTATTTGTCAATTTCTCCTTCTAGCTCTGTCAGCTTCTGATTTATATATTTTGGTGCTCTCTTATTTGGTGCATACACATTTAGGATCATCTTGTTTTTCTGGTAGATTGACCTGGGTATCATTATGTAATATCTTTTTTGTTTCTAGTAATTTTCCTTATTCTGAAATTCACTTTATCTGCTATTAATATAGTCTCTCCTGCTTGCTTTTCATTAATGTCTACAGTGGTCTGTCTTTTCTATCTTTTAAAACTTTCAGTCTATTTATTCCATTGTATTTGAAGTGGGCTTCTTAATAGATAAGGAATTGTTGGATTGTTGGATGATTTTTTTTTAATGTTTATTTTGAGAGTGCTTGCACATGAGTAGGGGTGCAGAGAGAGAGAGAGAATTCCAAACAGGCTCCATGGGGTCAGCACAGAGCTCGATGTGGGGCTCGATCCCACGAGCCAGGAGATCATGACTGGAGCCAAAATCGAGTCAGACACTCAACTGACTGACCCCCCAGGCACCCCCTGGATGGTGTTTTTTAAATCCATTTGGTCAGTCTGCCTTAATTAGTGTTGAGACCGTTTACATTTTAAGGTAAATATTGATGTTAGGACCTAAGTCTCTCATTTTGTTACTTGTTTTCTCTGTGTCTTGTTCCTCTTTTACATCTTTCTTATCCCCCCCCCCCCCCCCGCGCATTGGGTCACTTGCATAATTTTAAGGACCTGGTGTAGTTATAGTGCAGCTCCTCCAGGCACTAGCTTGCACGTGGTACTGTAGCTCGCTCGCGGCTGTTGAAGCTTTATCCCTTGTGACGTATGGGAGCCAAACTTCCCTTTAGCCCCCTTGCCTCTCCCTACATTTAAAGGATAATTGTTGTATTTTCTCTACTTATGTTGAGCACCATATCAGATGTGTTTATTAACTTTGCTTCAGTGAGCAAATAGGAGTTTTTAAATTCATTAGGATTACCTGTTGTATTTTTATTCGTTCTATTCTTGCTTTTTCAAGTTCAAGATTTCTTCTGTTATAATTTTCTTTCTGTCTGAGGACCTTCTTTGCTCATTCTTTCATAGTTAGTCTGCTGCTGGTGACAAATTCTCATCATTTTTCTTCCTCTGAGAAAATGCTGTCCTTCCTGCTTCCTGGAGGACGTTCTCACAGGATATGGATTACGCGGGGGTGGTCCTGTTGCTCCAGCACCTGGAGAGAGTGCCGCTTCTCTCTGGCTGCTGGCGGCTTCCATGGGAAATTGGATGCCATTCAAATTTGTGTTTCCCTAAACACAAGTTATGGGGAATTACTTATATGAGTGTTTTTTGTCTACTTTTTTTTTTTTTTAAATGTTTATTTACTTTTGAGAGACAGCTAGAGAACAAGCGGGAGAGGTGACACAGAATCTGAAGCAGCTCCAGGCTCCGAGCTGTCAGCACAGAGCCCGACGTGGGGCTCGAACTCACGGACCATGAGATCATGACCTGAGCCGAAGTCGGACGCTTAACCGACTGAGCCACTCAGGTGCCCTACCTCTCTGTCTGCTTTCAAGAGTCGTTCTTTGTTTCTGGTTTTCAGAAATCGAGCTCCGGTGTGTCTTGGTGTCTTCATCAGTTCAGGCTGTAACACCACCACAGACCGGAGCTTAAACAACCACCTTTATCTCTCGGTCTGAGATCAGGTGCTGGCAGATTTGGTTACTGACGAAAGCTCACCTTCAGACAGCTGTCTTCTTGTCGTGTCTTCACGGGACAGAGGGAGCGCAGCACAGAGGGTCTCTGGTCTCTTCTTACAATGAGGGCACTGACCCCACCACAGGGCCCCTTCTTCGTGACCTCCCAGAGGCCCCTCCTCCTAACACCATCATGTTGGGGCTTCATATAGAGATTTGGGGGGACACAAGCATTGAGTCCATAGCAGTCTTTGGACAGAACCGTTTTGGAGTTGGCTCAGTTTCTTGGATCCGTAGGTTTATGTCTCCTGCCTAATTTAGGATTTTCAGCCATTATTTCCTCAAATAGTGTTTCAGTCCCACGTGCTCCCTCCTGCTTTGACTCCAAGGATACAAACATGTGTTCTTTTGTTATTGTCCCATGGGCCTCTGAGACTCCTCCTTCCTCTTTCTCTTCTTTTTTTTCTATTTTCTCTCTGTTCATCAGACCAGGTAAATTGTCCTCAAGTTCATGGATTCTCTCCTTTGTCTTCATCCTATTTAGTCCATCCAGCAAGATTTTTATTTTTGTTATTACAGCTGACACTTGAACAATGCTGCTTTGAAGTATGTGGGTCCATAGGTATGTGGAGTTTTTTCAGGATGGTGCTGTGAACGTATTTTATCTTACTTATGATGTTTTTAATAACATTTCCTTTTCTCTTAACCTCACTACAGTATATAATTTGTGTAACCTACATAGTATGTATTAATCCACTGTTTATGTTAGCAGTAAGTCTTGGGAAGCCAAAAGTTATATGCAGGTTTTTACTGTGCATGCAGTTAGTGCCCCAGCCCCCGTGTTGTTCAAAGGTCAATTGTACATTGTTGTAGAATTTCCAGTTGGTCTTCCTTCTTATGACTTCTATTTCTTTTTTTTTTAATGTTTTTATTTAAAAAAAATTTTTTTTAATTTTTTTTTTTTTTTTAATTTCTGAGAGAAAGAGAGAGACAGCAGGGGAGGGTCAGAGAGAGAGGGAGACACAGAATCTGAAACAGGCTCCAGGCCCTGAGCTGACTGTCAGCACAAAGCCTGACACGAGGCTCGAACCCACGAACCATGAGATCATGACCTGAGCCAAAGTTGGACACTTAACTGACTGAGCCACCCAGGCACCCCTGTTTTTATTTAGTTTTGAGAGAGAGAGAGAGACAGCGTGAGCAGGGAAGGGTCAGAGAGAGAGGGAGACACAGAATCTGAAGACAGGCTCCAGGCTCTGAGCTAGCTGTCATCACAGAGCCTGACATGGGGCTCGAACCCACGAACCATGAGATCATGACCTGAGCCGAAGTCGGATGCTTAACTGACTGAGTCACCCATGCGCCCCATGAGTTCTATTTCTTTGGTGAAATTTTCTAGTTTTTCATTTCTTTAAAGAGATTTTTAAATTACTGTTAACTCATATTTTTGATGCTGCTTAAAATCTTTGTCAGATAATTCTAATAATGATTCACCTTGATGTTGGAGTCTGTCAGTCTTGTATTGGTCAATATTTACCGTTTGCCAGGAGATATGTTAAGTTTCAGCAATCCGAAAATAATAAAGATCTCTTCTCTTCTGTCAGATAGTCCAGCCTGTCAGAGGAAATAGAAGCAGTGAACAGCTTTTTAACTGAGATTCACAGGGGGTAAGGCTCGGGCCTGGAGCTTCAGCTCTGCCTCTTATAGCCTCGCAGTCTCTGGGCTTCAGTTTTCTCCCTGACGGTGGGAATGGTGCAGGGGCGCCTGGCTGGTTTGGTCAGCAGAGCTTGCAACTCTTCAGCTGAGGTTGTGGGTTCGAACCCCACGTTGGGTGTAGAGATTACTGAAAAAATTAAATCTTAGAAAAAAATGGGGATGGTACGGAAATAGTACCTACTTGTGAGGGTTGCAGGGGAGAATCGTACTGAGTGCTTAGCCTGCTACCTGGCGGGTGTAGCTGTTAAGGTCAGTTTATTGAGAGGCTCCTCTTGTCCTTTTCCTATGATTCAGTTTTTTTAACTATCTGAAAAGTGACATTTCTAGTCACAAGCCACTCTTTTATAAATAAGAGCCATTTCCTAGTCCTTCTGGCTACAGATTTGCAAGATAAGTAACTGAACAAAATTTGGATAGCAAAAGGAAGGTTTGCAACTTTAGCTGAACATTTTTTTTTTTTAATGTTTGCTTACTTTTCACATCAAGAGCGCCAGTGGGAAAGGGGCAGAGAGAGGGAGACAGAGGATCTGCCTCTGGGGCTCCGTGCGGACAGCAGGGAGCCTGATTCGGGGCTCCAACTCATGAACTAAGAGATCAGACCATAGTCTGAACTGAATTCAGACCTCAACTGGCTGAGCCACCCAGGTGCCCCAGCTGAAGATCACGTGAGTTCTATGTAAGAAGTATACAGTAAGTTACGACCGGAAGAGGTCAGACTCTCCTTACCGAACGGGAAGTGGAACCTCCACAGAAAGCGCCAGTGCTCAGAAAGAACAAACATGACCCTCATCACACGAAACTTCCCTGCCGCTTACAAGTGAAATGGTCACCGTAGGGCGTTGTCTCAGTCAGAAAACTTTAGAGACTTTTCTTTAGTAGTTTCCCAGTTAAAGAATCCAGGACACATGTCAATCCCTGTCGAAATAACACCAGCATTCTTCACACAGCTAGGACAACAAGCCTAAAATTTGTAGGGAACCTGAAAAGACCCCCAAAGAGCCAAAGCCATCTTGAACAAGAAAACCAAAGCAGGAGGCATCACAGTCCCGGACTGTAGCTATATTACAAAGCTGCAGACATCAAGACGGTATGGTACCGGCACAAAAACAGACACTCAGATCAATGGAACAGAATAGAGAACCCAGAAATAGACCCACAAAACGTATGTCTAACTAATCTTTGACAAAGCAGGAAAGAATATCCAATGGAAGAAAGACAATTCAGCAAATGGTGCTGGGAAAACTGGACAGCGACATGCAGCAAAATGAACCTGGACCACTTTCTTACACCTCATACAAAAATAAACTCAAAATGGATGAAAGATCTAAATGTAAGATAGGAAGCCATCAAAATTCTTGAGGAGAAAGCAGGCAAAAACCTCTTTGACCTCAGCCGCAGCAACTTTTTACTCAACACTTCTCCGGAGGCAGTGGGACCTCATCAAGATAAAAAGCTTCTGCACGGTGAAGGAAACAGTCAGCAAAACTAAAAGGCAACCGAGGGAATGGGAGAAGATACTTGCAAACGACATATCAGATAAAGGGTTAGTACCCAAAATCTATAAAGAACTTATCAAACTCAACATCCAAAAACTGAATAATCTAGTGAAGGAATGGGCTAAAGACATGAATAGACACTTCTCCAAAGAACACATCCAGATGGCTAACAGGCACATGAAAACATGCTCAATGTCACTCATCATCAGGGAAATACAAATCAAAACTACAATGAGATACCACCTCACACCAGTTAGAATGGCCAACATCAACAACACAGGCAATGACAGGTGTTGGCGAGGATGCGGAGAAAGAGGAGCTCTGCTGGGAATGCAAACTGGTGCGGCCCCTCTGGAAACCAGTATGGAGGTGCCTCAAAACATTAAAAATAAAACTACCCTATGACTTAGCAATTGCACTACTAGGTATTTATCCAAAGGATACAGATTTGCTGTTTCAAAGGGGCACATGCACCCCAAGTTTATAGCGGTGCTATCAACAATAGCCAAAGTATAGAAAGAGCCTTTAGTCAGTCAAGGAAAGACAAATATCATATGACTTCACTCATCTGAGGAATTTAAGATATAAAATCGATGGACATAAGGGAAGGGAAGCAAACATAATATAAAAACAGGGAGGGGGACAAAACATAAGAGACTCTGTCTACTCCTGAAATCACTGTTGCCCTATATGCTAACTAACTTGGATGTAAATTTAAAAACATAATAAGGAATCCGGTACATGTATTGATCCCATTGATATTGTTTGGATTTGGTTGTGAAACATCACATTCAGCAATGTAGATGATGTAGAAAAGATGTTCTATGTTGTGTTAAACTATAAAACATAGATTTGGGTTGTAATACGATGTTTCCTCAAAAGGGTAAACAGTTGCCGTAAGACTCAGCTATTCCGCTCCGGGCTGTGGACCCAAGAGAAATGAAGACACCTGTCCACACAAAAATGTGTGTTGGGGGCTGAGGGGAGCACAGCAGTGTTCGTGTTCTTAATGCCGCAAATTATACACTTTAAAATAGTTAAAGTAGTAATTTTATGAATATTTTACCACAGTAAAAAAACTTGCGCATGAATGTTCATAGCAGCATTATTCATAACTGCTAAAAAGTGAAAACAACTCAAATACTCATTAGCTAATGAACGGATAAAGTGTTCTATGACCACACATCAGAATGTTGTTCAGCCGCAGCCAGGGATGGAGCCCTGACGCAAACCGCAACAGGGTCAACCGTGAGGACATCACACTCCTAGAAGAAGCCGGACACACAGGCTGCATGTTCTGTGATTCCATTTACGTGAAAGTTTCAGAGAAGACAAATCCATAGACAGGAAGTAGGTCAGGGGCTGGTGGGGGAGCAGAGAGTGAGCACTGATGGGTGATAAATCTGCTCTAAAATGGGTGGTGGTGATGGGTGTCCACCTCTGTAAATATACTTGAAACCACTGAGCTGCGCCCTCTAAATGCTGAATTGTATAGAAGGAGAATCCTATTTCAGTAAAGTTGTTAAAAATTACATACAGTATCACTTCAACTACATAAAGAAGAAAAAGACTGGAAATACACCTATTCACGTATATGATTTATGTATATGAATAAAGGGTTAATAATGATTTTCTTCTAGTAGAGTGATAGGTTATGATAATTTTATTGTCTATTGTTGCATACTTTTCTCTATAATTTGGGAAAACCTCTTCTAATTTTGGTTATCAGGAAAAATTTATGGTGAACAAACTAAAGAAATAAGATCCATGATGATAATATAAACATTGCCTTTTTATTATGCTCCAGTCAGAATTGATCGTTTCTAAAAGAAAAAGTTAACTTACTCCTTGCATTCCAACAAATATTTCATAGTTAAATAACAGAACACAGAGACTATGATAATACTTTTTAAAAGTAGTGATTTGAATTATTAAAGTCTTACAAGATCATGAAAATTCTAGAAGAAAGTATGGATGGATTTGTTTATAATATTGAAGATGGAGGCCCTCAGCTTCAAGCAGAGCAGAAGTTCCAGAAGCCATAAAGGACAGGAGAAGTGATCAGTGTTACTGCGCGGAAGTTTTATACCGTGCGTGTGCAAATACGGCTGTGCACGTGCACACATACCTGTGCTTATAAACACACACGTGCACACATAGGCGCACGTGTGCTCTGGAACAGGTACCTGTGCACATTTGGTAAGCCGGCCAAAGACAAATGGGAAGAATATTTGTAAACATGTTAAAGCCGGTCAAGTTACATATTTCATGAAGGTCTACAAATAGAACTTGGAATAACCCGGTTAATCAGCGGGCTGTGTGAGCAGCTAATGCAGAAACGAGAAGGGGAGGATGCTCGCCCGGTCCTGGAGGAAAGGCACGAGGCCCCTGTGCCTGTCACCCTGGGGCCCTGCGGGAGCAGGGGCGGGCCCCCCGCCGGGGTGTCACCGGCAGAGGCGTCTGCCTCAGCTGGACTGCCACACAGGCATGTTCTCAGAACGGCCTGTCGTCCGGCACCTCGAGAGCCGGCGGAGGGGAGCGCCTGCCTGGGGAAGGCGTGGCAGCACCTGCGTCACCGGGCATGGCCGGCACTCATGCAGAGCTTTGCCAAAACCCGGTAAATGGAGAGATCTAGATGCAGAACGGTAGTGTCTTCACTGAGTGAATGAACAGGAAGTGTGTGCAGGCGTGCAGGTGTCGCTGGGGCCGGGTCTTCTTCCCAGAGACCTGGGCCATCCCTGGCTTTCACTTTTCACGTGGACCTCTGTGAGCCGTCTGCCCGTTCCCTTCTTCACGGCGTGTTGGTTTGCAGTCGGGGGTGGGCGTGACGCCCCGGGCAGGGGGTTGCAGGGAGTGTGTGTGGTGGCTGGGAGCACAGGCCCCGGAGCCAGATGCCAGCACGTGGCCTGGAGCCACGGCTGCGCCTCCGCTCCACATTCTCATCTGTGGATGGGAAGCTTCCAGCACTTGTCAGGAGGAGCACGCCGAGACTGGAAGTCATGTGTGTGGCCGAGTGCGGTCCCAGTGCCCAGGGCACACAAGTGAGCAGGGTGTCTGGGGAGGATAGTGCTGAGTACGTGAGTGGTCAGTCAGATGACTGGTCAGACAAGTGCATGCACGGGATGGGGGGGGGAGCGGCGAACAGCAGATGGCCACGCCAGATTGGCAGGGCCTCCGGGTCGCAGACCTTGAGGCTCAAACCAGGACGCCGTGAGGGACGTGGGAGCTTCAGGGAGCGGAGGCTGGTGGAGGCAGCTCTGTGGGGGAGGGACGGGGAGGCTGCGCCCGGTCCAGGAAGCCTGGGCTCTTCTGATGTTCCCAGTGTTGTTCTGGCCTCTGTGGAGCATCGCAAGACCAGTGAGGAGCCTGGTGGAGCCATGTGGGGAGGTGACGGCATCCAGGAAAGGGGTGACAGGTGCAGGCCAGGCTCCGGATGACTGTGCTGGTGTGTGAGCAAACTGTTTCTCAGGGTGGGAAGACTGGCTGGGAACTGAGGGACGCGCAGCCTGCTTCATTCAGTGCCCTGGGCATGTGCCTGTCCCCTCCTGGTGACCCGGCGTGGAGCCCTCTACAGTGACTGCCCTTCTGGCCCAGCTTGTTCTTTTTTTTTTTTTTTTTTTTA
>NW_024081625.1:588449-604880 GCF_003009895.1 Hyaena hyaena | reverse complement strand
CAGAGAGAGAGGGAGTCGCAGACTCTGAAACAGGCTCCAGGCTCTGAGCTGGCAGTCAGCCCAGAGCCTGACACGGGGCTCGAACCCACGAACCGTGAGATCATGACCTAAGCGAAAGTTGGACGCTTAACCGACTAAGCCACCCAGGCGCCCCATGGCCCAGCTTGTTCTGACTCCTGGATGGAATTGCTTATGTGTGACTTGACATCCATGTGCACTGCTGCCTGACTGCAGTGATGAATCCTCTCCCAGTAATGAGATTTGTATTCTCCCCCCGAGAACTTTTTTTTTTTTAAATGTTTTTATTTATTTCTAGGAGAGAGAGAGACAGCGTGAGCAGGGGAGGGTCAGAGAGAGAGGGAATCACAGACTGAAACAGGCTCCAGGCTCTGAGCTGGCAGTCAGCACAGAGCCCGACGCGGGGCTCGAGCCCACGAACCACGAGATCATGACCTAAGCGAAAGTCAGACGCTTAACCGACTAAGCCACCCAGGCGCCCCTCCCCTCGAGAACTTTTAAACCAGAAGTTTGGACTAAATTGTTTCCTTAATATGATGGAGAACTAAGTTTCTAAAAATAAACTAAATAAAGTAAGAAATATGTATACTCACTGTAATTATTATAAACATTGTAAGTATTATAAACAGTGCCTTTTTTCTGCAAGTCCTTTGGCCGGGATCTTAGGAATGTGTTCTGAGATGTAAACAGCATATTCTAAAAAGTTTAGCACAGAATCCAGTTCGCGGTGACTAAATAATAGACATGAAATGTGGAGCTCTGGCTTGCGATGGGGGAATATTTTTTCTTCAGGTCATTGGAGTTCTCTAGCCAGTGGTGAGCCTGCGGGGTGATGATTGCCTTGTGAAGAATTTCAAGTGGGACTTAGATCTTGGTGAGGAATTTTATTATCAGTCATTGGGTGAGATACGGAAGCTGCAGTCAGGAGTCGTCATAACGTGTAAGGTGTATTTGAAGTAAATACATCTTACAACAGTTCAGTTTCCATATTGGGTTCAAGTAAGTTAATTTGAACCAAGTTATTTAGAATGAATGTGATATTTAGGTTTTATTTTAGTATCTGGCTATAAAAATGTGTGATTTGGGAAACTTATTTTGTACCATGTCAAAGAAGAACAAGTTGAAAGCCCATTTTGTTGGGTTTTAGGGAAATGTGCTGTGGAGGTGAAGTGACGCTCCCTTTTTTCTCTCCTAGTGTTGTCATGGAGACTCTGCGGATCCTGGCCTTGGTCGGTCAGATTCTTTTCTCGCTGGCTGCTGCTTTTCTTCTGTGTCTTGTTATAAAGACTTACCTCATTGGACCATATTATCGAAAACTGCATATGGAAAGCAAAGGGAACAAAGAAATCCTTATCGTAGGAATCTCTGCTTTCATCTTTTTAATGTTAACGGTAATTCTCAAAATACCTGTTATTTACACGCTCTTGTCTGTAATCTGTTCCCTGAGAGCTTATGATCCGTTAGTTCTGTATCGTGTCATTTCAGTGGTAGTTAAAAATATTTGAAGCACATAGTATTTTTATTTTATGCAGTTATCACACTGACCATCGATACGTACACAGTAGCCTAAACCTGTTCACGCTCAGTCTCTTAAGCACTTTGCTGAAACGGTACTTCAAATGCTGCACACAGGCAAGTCTGAGTGGCCTTGAAAGCCACGTAGACTCCAGCGTCACCAATGTCACGCAGTCTTAAACTTACAAACAACTTCATACCTGAAATCACACTAACAGTTGAAAACAACTTTTAGTTCTATTTGATGATGACAAAGCTGGTCAGCAGTATAACTTCTTTTGCCATAATGTGCAAAGTTGAAAATGAAAATAAAAGGAAGCGGCCTTCTCCTTATTTAAAGGACGTGCTTCTCATGAGGGAACAGGGACATGCCGTGAGAGCCCCGCAGACAGTCCGTGGGGTGCCACAGCCGCACTCCTCACCACTTGCCCCGGAGAAGAGAAGATTCGGCTTCACACAGAAGCGCGCGCATGAATGTTCGTAGCAGCCAGATGCCACCCAGATGTGCTTCCGCAGGTCCCCAGCTCAGCCGGCTGTGGTCCGTCCACACCGAGGAAGGGCACCCAGGTTTAAAACGATTGTATGTGAATCTCCAGAGAGTTATGCTGAGCAAGAAAAGCCAGTCCCAAAGGTTGCATACTATGTATTCCCATTTATGTGACATTTATGATGATAAATTTCAGAAATGGGAGGGAAGGTTGCTGGTGCCAGGTGTTAAGGGTGGTGGGTGGGGCGGGTCCTTGTGACAGAAAGTTCCGCATGTCTTCACTGTGTTGCATCCATATCCCGGATGTGAGGTTGTGCTCTGATTTAGCAAGATGTTGCCCCTGAGGGAGCCGAGCACGGGCGCGTGAGCTCTCTGCGGGCCGGCTTTCAACAGCTGCTGCAAGGGAGTCCGCTGCTGCCTCAAAACAGGAAAGTAACACAAGCTACTTCCTCGTATTGGATTTAACTGCCTACTAGTATTTTGTAATCTTGGGAGAGGTCTAGGATTTTCTTCTGCTCTAGGCTGCTCCTGTGTGTCGCTTATTTAAAAAAATTTTACATTGCTTTCTCCGTTCTGGAGTATTTTTCTCTTTAAAAATAATATCCAGCAAAATACTTCTCTGGATGACTTCCATGCTGTCTTCCCAGGGGCTACACCGGTTAAAATGGTTCTCTGTTCATTGGTTCTGTTTTCTTTCTTCGACCCTATTTCTTGAGGAGCTGCTAGGGCCACCTGGTGTGCTAGGTGCTGGGCACCCCACTCATCAGAGAGTCTGACGGCTCGGGCTCTGCCCTGGCACTGCACTAGCCCCGTGTGCGCTCTTGTGAGTGTGCACTGGCCCTGTGTAAGCTGTGGGTGGGCGTGCGCTAGCCCTGTGTGAGCAGTGGGTGGGTGTGCGCTAGCCCCATGTGCGCTCTGTTGTGGGTGTGCACTAGCCCCGTGTCTGCTTTGTTGTGGGTGTGCTCTGGCCCCATGTGAGCTCTGTTGTGAGTGTGTGCTGGCCCTGTGTTATCTCTCTTACGGGCATGCGTTAGCCCTGTGTGAACTCCGCTGTGGGTGTGCGCTAGCCCCGCGTGCGCTCTGTTGCGGGTTTGCGCTGGCCCCATGTGAGCTCTGTTGTGAGTGTGCACTGGCCCTGTGTTAGCTCTGTTGTGGGTGTGTGCTAGCCCTGTGTGAGCTGTGGGTGGGTGTGCGCTAGCCCCGTGTAAACTGTTGTGAGTGTGCGCTCGCCCCGTGTGCACTCTGTTGTTGTGAATGTGCACTGGCCCTGTGTGAGCTCTTTTGTGAGTATGCTCTAGCGCCGTGTGAGCTCTCTTGTGGGCGTGCACTAGCCCCGTGTGAGCTCTGTGGTTGAGTGTGCACCAGCCCCTTGTGCGTGCTTGTGGACGTGCACTGGCCCCGTGTGCTCTGTTGTGGCCATGCGCTAGCCGCATGCGAGCTCTGTTGTGGGTGTGCGCTAGCCCCGTGTAACCTCTGTTTTTAACGTTTTATTTTTGAGAGAGATCCAGCATGAGTGGGGGAGGGGGGAGAAAGGGAGACGCAGAATCTGAAGCAGGTTCCAGGCTCCCAGCTGCCAGCAGAGTCCGACGCAGGGCTCCAACCCACAGATGGTGAGATGATGACCTGAGCCAATGTCAGATGCCTGACTGACTGAGCCACCAGGCGCCCCTGCCATGTTAATGCTTTTAAAGTGCACAGAGCAGTGGTTTTCAGCATATTCACAGCACTGTGCAGCTGTCACCACTGTCCAATTCTAGAACAGTTCTGCCCCCCCGCCAAAAAAAACCCCATAGCTCCCAGCCCTGCCTCCTCTCCCCCATCCCATAGTAACCACTAACCTGCTTCCTGCTCCCCCTGTGTCGGCGCCTCTGATGTGGCGCGACCTAAAGGTCTGTCTGTGCTGAGGCGCGTTTCAGCATTTTGCCCCTTTCATGGCTGAAGTCCTGTGTCACAGAGATCCTTGCTGATAGCTGCCAGCCTGTAACTCGCCTTTTGATTCTCTCAATGGTATGTTTTGGATGAACAGAAGTTCTTAATTTTAATATACTCTCTACTTTGGAATCTTGTACAGATAGCACTTTTTATATCCCACGGAGATCCTTGCTGTCCCAGATCCAGAGGCACCATGTCGCCCTCCACCACTTCCTCCTCTGCTTTCCTCACCAGATCTGCATTCCTTCTGGAGGCGTGTGGGGCTGCGGACAAGGGTCCGTGTTCCAGTTTGTCTCCACACCGTCGGGCAGCGCAGGGCCGCCTCGTCAGAAGCCAGGAGGCATGTGTGTTAGTGTGAGTGTGCGTGCATGAACATGAGCATGTGTGCCTGAGTCTGTAGTGGGCATGTGTACAGGTGTGCATATGAGTGCATGAATGTGAGCTTGTGCGCACGAGTGTCAGTACAAGTGTACGTGCACAAGTGTGCGTGCGCGGGCACAAGTGTGAGTGCGCATGTGTGTGCATGACTGAGTGCGAGTGTACATGTGGGTGTGTGAGTGAGTGTGTGGGTGCATGCATGAATGAGTGTACATGTGGGTGCGTGGGTGTGAGTGCATGAGTGTGTGAATGTTAGCATGCCTGTGAGCATGTGCAAGAGTGTGGATGTTAGCACAAGCGTGAGTGCGAGCAGAAGCACATGCGTGCGGGCGTGAGCGCACGAGTGTGCGTGTGTGTGTCTGAGTCTCCATTCTGCCCCCTTTGCCTCCTGCCTGCTCTTCCCGGTGGCAGCACCGTGCCCAGCAGCCTTCTCTGTCCAGGTTGTCCGGCTGCGTTCGTGGTCTGTCTGGCGCCTGCACAAGTGTTTGCATCTGGCTTGTCGGTTCTCCCTCGCGGCTGCAGGGACTCCGGGCCTGTCGAGGGAGAGCTCGCGCGGTGGTGGCTGCGCGCCTCTGGCCTGTGGGCGCGCACTCTGCTCGTCTCCGCCCTTGCGCGTGCTCCGCGGCAGAGCTCTGTGGTGTGACGGCCGTGGGTTCTTCTGTGGCACTTGTCCCCGGTGCTGGGTGTGGTTGGCGCTGTTGTGAACCGTGTTTCTTTAACGGTTCTTTCTGTTGGCCGCTGTCTTCTGTGTGTGGTTTTACTTTCTCAGAGTGAGAAACATCTACTTCTTTCCGGTTCTTTTGTGTCACTAACGCCTCATGAAGAAGTCCACCTGAGGCTTCGGGTGTAACAGAAATGTTGGTTGAAGCCCGAGTGCTAATTGTACCGTGTCCAGCTCGGACGAACTCGCAGCACTTCCCTCTGGGGTCCTGTGTTCTCGGGGCCTCCCTCACTGGGGTGTCTGCTTTCTCTAAGTGGTTTCAGTTGGAGATGGGAAGAGTTTTTACATTAACACATGATTTAATGCCATAGTTGGGCTGTTCACTGAGTCCAGGTGAAGAAAACCTATCACAAGAATTTAAGATAAATTTTTTAAAATATTGTCATTAAAAATTTTGAATGATTGTTTCAAATATTTTAATTCTTTTTTCTCCCTGTATGGTGGATTCAACTAATGTTAGCTTCCCTGTGCGCGTCTTGGCTCGCCCCACAGAGGCCCCTCTGGAGACATCGAGGCGGGCCTGTGCTGCTACAGCGCAGCTGCCTCTGGGAGTGACCCGCCCCTGAGCCGAGATGTCACTGGTGTGCTGGTGAGTGACGTGCCGCCCTTCCCTCTCGCAGGTCACAGAGCTGTTGGACGTGTCCATGGAGCTGGGCTGCTTCCTGGCTGGAGCGCTCATCTCTTCCCAGGGCCACATGGTCACCGAGGAGATCATGTCTTACATCGAGCCCATCCGGGACTTCCTGGTTATCATTTTCTTCGCCTCCATAGGTAATCTGCCTTGTTTACGTCAGGACGTTTGCGGGGACTTCTGCAGCCTGTTTATGTACAGATTTCTGTTTGTGTAGCAATATGCTGCCATAAAAATTGGGATGTGCAGAGAAATCTTATTAAAAAGAGGGAAGGTTTGCGCTCAGGGACGTTGACTGGCCGCCATGGTCTGGGGGCACCCAGATGCCCCGGGGGAGGGTGCCCCTCACCCTGAC
This sequence comes from Hyaena hyaena, assembly GCF_003009895.1. NCBI lineage: Eukaryota > Metazoa > Chordata > Mammalia > Carnivora > Hyaenidae > Hyaena > Hyaena hyaena. The sequence continues at coordinate 598,843 of NW_024081625.1, read as the reverse complement.
TCCACAGGAAAGGCTCCGGGTGCCCAGCATGTTAGCGAACTTAAGGGCAGCGCTAAAAGGAGACATTTGGGAAAGAAAGGTCACTGTTGGTACCGAACCCTTGAACTGCCATGTTGAGGTGCACCGCTCTGGAAACGCCCCTTTGTCGAGACTCTGCATCAGGCACGTCCAGCACAGCCCTGCCTTCTGCCCAGAAAGCGCCACTTTCTGCCCAGAAAGCCCCACACTACGTCTACACCCACCACCGGCTCCGTGTGACCCCAGCAAGGCTGAGAGCGTCGAGAAACACATCACAAAGTCTGCAGGGAAATGAGGGCAGCCAGTCCTGGGAGCGGAGCACGGAGAGGGGGCCGCACGTCTCCGCACAGCTGCTTCAGTGACGGGGTCCTCGCTGCCCTGGGAGACAGGCCGGCCGCTCTGCCCCCTTTCCCGTCCGGCCCTTCCCCTCCCGGGCCGTCCGTCCTGCGTCTGTTTCTGTCCTCCCTGCCCGGCCCCTTCCCCGCAGCCCCTCTGGGTGCTGGCGGCCCCGCCGTGCTGAGTGCTGGTTGTGGGCTCACTTCGCCTGTCACTACCCCATACACGTGCTCGTGAGGCCGACGGGCGCAGGCTCCCCTGACCGAGTTCCAGGCCATGTTCCCTCGGGAGGTGCTATCTCGCTGACATGTGTGTTACTCGTGTCCCACCCGCAGGGCTGCGTGCAGTGTGCCCTGGCTAGATATGAAGATCCCGCAGGCGTGTGAGCCACTAGACAGGCTTGCTCTGCCCTCCGTCAGGTTATGGCTCTCGACCTGCTGAGGACGGAGCTGTCTAACGAGGTGACAGCCGCACGTGTTTTGCTTTGGTTCTTTGCACTCGGTGTTGGGAAGGGGTTCAGGTGAGAAGGAGGTTCTTCTGCCCCCGAGAGGCGTGTGCACACTCAGGACCTCACTTTTCCGCTGCTCAGGACCGTCTGTCTGTCAGGGGCTCCCAGCAGCACAGAAGTGGACTGTTTGAGATGATGCCTTGTCTTTTCTGTTTTTGGACCTCAGTGATAGACACGTGGACCGGTCCCTGACCCCCTGCCCTGCGGCAGGCCCTGCGGAGCCATGAGACCACGTGGAGGGCCCACCTGCCGCGGTTGGCCCCGGGCAGGGGGAGCGACCCCGGGGTCCCAGTGGCACAGGCAGGCGTGCTGAGGGCCCCGGCCGAGCTCTGAGAAGAGGCCGCTGTGAGCAGCGTGAGCGGTGAGGGGCGGCTTGGGTCCCGGAGTGAAGGAGGCCCTCTGGGCCGGATGCAGAGGCGGCATCTGGCACGGGCGCCCTGGGGGGCATGGGGGCAGGGCCCAGATCAGGGAGGCCTCAGGGGCCAAGACTGGCCTCCTCTCAGCAACGTGGACGCCACCCCTCACGGGGCAAGAAGGCCCTAGGCCCACAGCATGGCCAGTGGCGGTGTGGACTGTTAGCCCCCGTGTTCCCATACAGACCCTGCTCCTCACCCCCACCCATCAGGACCCTTCGCCCCAAATGACACGTCCCTGAAACACCGCTGCACCCGTTCCTTTGTGCTGTGTTAACGAGGCATTGGAGCCGCGGCTCGGGCCGCTGCAATGGATACCAGTGTCCAGGTGGCTACAGATCTGAGGGAGCCTCTTCCTGGCCTGCAGACAGCTGCCTACCTGCCGGGTCCCACTGTGGCCTTCCGTGCTCTGGGACAAGGACACCTGTCCTGCTGGGTCAGGTGTCCACCCTGTGGCCTCGCGTCATCCCCTGTTCCCCCTGGAAGCCGTCTCTGTGCGCATGCACACGAGGTCATAGCCTCAGCACGCGAACTGGGGGCGGCTCAGTCGTGGAAGCTGCAGAGACAGAGTCACATAGGAGCGGCCGAGCCTGCCTGGAGCCATGCCGTCCCGCATGACCACCTTGACGGCTAATTCCCTGGCGCCTGGCGCTTTACAAACGAGGCCAATGACCTGAGTTTTCTTGATATAGGCTTCGCAGCAAAGATTTCATTCTCTCCTTGGATCCCCCTTCTTGGGACATAGAGAGGAACTCAGAAGTGGGCACTGCCCGTTCCTGATTCTTGGAGGTGCGCTGGAGGCCGTGGGCACATGTGGGTGTGATGGCCCATGTGCGAGGTGACTGCGTGCCACGTTCTCATTCATCCCCCAAATGCACTTCTGCAGAGAGAGGCCGGGAGGAGCGCGATGGGTGTGCAGGGCCTGTCCCCCGTGTCGTCCCAGGGATACACTCGGCACTAGTTGGAGACGTGAATGGATGAGTGGCCGTGAGCAGAAAAGCTACAGGGCGGCTGGCGTGCCCTCTTGTCACTGGCGCGCGTGGCAGGCATGCCAGCGCAGATTGGGTCTCTGTCCCTGAGCCCCGTGTGGTCCTCGAGTGATCTATGTCTCCACCCTCAGAGTAGAATGCCCCCGCCATCTGGCCAGTGTGCCTGGGCCGGCGCGCACGGGGCAGCCGGGGCTCGTGGGGCCCGCAGTGCCACACTGTGCGTCCAGCAGGGGAGCCCGCTTCTCCCCGGGAGAGGGGAGGCCCCTGGGCTTTGAAGCAGGGCGGTGACACACCAGTGGGGGGTGGAGCAGGTGGGCAGGGACTGGCACTCCCTGATCACATCCGTGCAATGGGTTGGGTCGGACGTGTCCCTCCACATCGTGGGCTTGTTTGCATTGGGGGTGTTTGCTCGTCGGTCTTCGCACTGTGGGTGGCGGTGTGACGAGTGTGAGGAACACAGGTGCAACCGGAGGTGGTCTGGACTCTCAGCGGCAGGAGGGCCGGGGCTGGAGGACCCGGGAGACAGCTCGGTGGGAGGGAGGCCAGGTGTGCCCTGGGCAGTCGTCGGGGCTCAGGGTGCACCATGGGCCTGGGGGGTGGGGCCGAGGCGGAGCCGGGAAGGGGAGAGGAACCTGGGGCTCGGGGCAGCAGGCCGCAGCGCTGCACCAGGGGCGGCAGGGGCGGGTGCTGCTCCGCTGGGGGGAAGAGAAAACCATCCTCGGAGCAAGAGGTCCTTTTGTCTGTATCTCTGAGTAAGACAAAGGTAGACACGTGAAGGGGCCTCACGGTCATCACATGGAGCCCACCCTGAGTCAGGCCCGGTCAGCCCCGGGCTCCTCAGGGACGTGGAGCCAGGTGTACACGAGTCCTGCGCCACTGTCAAGTGAGGAAGGGCCCACCAGCACCTGTCCCGCGTCTTGGCAAGTGGAGCCTCCCAGCAGGCGCTGGCGGCAGCGGGAAGAACGTCTCTTGTCATGTGGGGACATGTGCGGCAGGGCAGCAGGCGGCCGCGAGTGGCCGGGCTTCCTCTCCTGTGGCTTCTCGCCTTGGTTTCCAGGCCCCAAAGGAAATTAGACTTAGTGGCCGCTAGCTGTCCCTCTGTGCCGAGTCCCGGGTAGGAAGTCTGGTAGAGGGAGGCATTGGCGCCCAGGCCATCTTCCTCACAGCGAGCCAGCTCCGTGGCCGCCAGTGACACGCGCTGGCACGAGCCGTAGATACAGGGCGCCGCAAGGTCGCGCTCACAGGTGCCCTCGTCCCGTGGAGAGGACGTGAGGAAGCCTGAGCATCATGGGTTCCTCTGGGAATGACCGTGTCCATCCTTTCCTTCACAGGCCTCCACGTGTTCCCCACGTTTGTGGTGTATGAGCTCAGCATCCTGATGGTGCTCACGCTGTCGGTGGTGATCATGAAGGTCGGTACCGATTCTTCTCCTCGGTAAAACTCCTCTCGTGTTGGTTGTATGGGACCCTGAGTCCACAAAGCGCAGCAAGGCCCCTTACGCGGGCTCCCGTCACCCAGCAGTCTGGGGACTGGGTGAGTGAGGACCGGGCCGTTTGGGTTTGCTTTCCTTCCTTTGTCTCAGACCTGGGTATGTTGGAAAGTGGGAGTTACAAAAGCTGGAGCAGAAGGCACTCCGGGCGCCCCGTCTTCACAGGGCCTTGCACTTGGCCTTTCTCCTGCGTGAGGCTCAGGACCCACGAGCCAGCGAGCACTGCCTGCACGTGGATGTCTCGTTGCTGTGTGTTGAAAGTATTACTGTATTTGTCCTCACTGAGTCAGTGGCTCTCCCAGGAAGACAGAACCCAGGAACACGAGGCGGGAGAGACGCACAGGGCAGGGCGTGCGGGCCGGGGCGCAGAGCCCCCTGCCGGTGCCGGCCCCTCGCAGACCACGGCGCCCTCACTACCAAAGGTGATTGAGGTGCCTGTGTTAACAGTTGTTTCAGGGTCCGGTGACCTGTTCAGTAGCTGTGTGGCTTTTTGGATGACCAAAGTTGACTTCAGATACTTCTGTTAGAAGGAGTCAGAGTCCCTGCCAGGCGCTGCCCCTGCCCCTCCGGCCCCAGGCTGCTCCCCTCCCGAGTTGCTCACAGGGGAGAGACCGTGCTCTCGTTGGAAAGTACAGTTCCTTCTCGAGTGCCACCTGGTTTGCCGCTGCTGCCTGGTGTGGGGGGAAGCCTGGGGGGCTAGCTGCCCGTGGACCCGGACCCCTGACTTCACGTTCTGTGTGGTCTCGTTCCGGCCACTCTGTGGTCATTGGGTGCCTCTGCACGTGTCCCCTGGGTGTCAGGACGGGCCCCCCGCGGTTTTCTGCTCGGCGGTCAGTAACGCGGACGCTCTCGCAGTTTGCCCTGGCAGCCCTGGTCTTGTCAGTCCTCCTGCCGAAGAGCAGCCAGTACGTCAAGTGGATCGTGGCCGCGGGGCTGGCGCAGGTCAGCGAGCTCTCCTTTGTCCTGGGGAGCAGAGCGCGCAGAGCTGGCATAATTTCTCGGGAGGTGAGTCCGCACCCACTTGCTGTGCGTGGCCAGGGTGCCCTGTCCTTCGCACCCTCCACGCTGGCATTTGAGCACCTTCCCTGCAGCTGGTGCGGGCCGGGGGGTCTGCCTCTGGGCGGCCGCGGAGGTCGGGTCCTGCTGCCTCTCACACCGGCGTGCAGGTTTGGGATTAAAGTAGCCGGAACTGTCAGCGTCCCCTCTGCAGTAGTGGCTGTGAGGTCTCTGTCACATCTCTGGCGAAAAGAAGACAACTGAATCTTATAGCTCCATTGTTAGTTTGCGTGTCAGTAATGGCCTTAGTGCACGGCTGTCCACCAGGCTGACGGGCCGTCCTTCCGGCCGCACCGTGCGGGGCGTCTCCGCAGCCTGGGTCTGAGCACAGAAGCCATGTTACGAGGCAAAGCTGGAATGTTGTTCTGTGAAGGTACCTGGACAGGTTAGGGTTTTCGTTTTTGTTTTTTAAATTTTTTTAATGTTTTATTTATTTCTGAGAGAGAGAGACAGTGTGAGCAGGGGAGTGTCAGAGAGGGAGATACAGAATCTGAAACAGTCTCCAGGCTCTGAGCTGTCAGCACAGAGCCCAACACGGGGCTCGAACCCACAAACCATGAGATCATGACCTGAGCCGAAGTCGGACGCTTAACCGACTCAGTCACCCAGGGTTAGGGTTTTTTTTTTTTTTTTTTTTTTTGCAAAATACATTGCAGCATTTGCCCACTTGTAGAAGGTGAGTTAGAGTTGTCAGAAGTGCTTCTGAAGCCATCATGTCTCCACATTTTAGGTCATTGGAATTAAAACTTCTGTGGAAATGATGACAAAGCTTCCTTTGTGTAAAATACAGAAAGGGTTTCTTGCAAGTCAGCGTATATGGAAATTTGGGGCTTTTTTGACGAGGCCCCTCCTTCCCCTGCCACAGTTTCAGGTGCACACAGCCCTCTGCGTGGCTCGTCAGCCTTCTCCCTTTCCCTTGTCCGTTCACCCTGGGCCTGGCACCCTCGTGTGCCCTGTGCCGGCTGTGCGCACACCTGTGTGTGCGAGTTCCTGTGCACCTCCCTTCCCTTCCCATCCAGCTTTGTCCTGTGCCGTTTTCAAGTGGCATGAGTTAGAACTTGAGGAGTAGCATCACTTTAAATTTGACAAGCAGGACGTTTGTGCTTGGCCGTGGCCCGAGTGGCCCCCACCCCAGGGGTAGATAGGCCACAGTCTCCTGCCCACCATGGCAAGAGTTCATGTCCTTCAGGGCAGGGCCAGGTGACGGACTCAGCGTTGGCCCTGAGTGGTCTGAGGACAGGTGACGTGCTAAGAACTTTTCACAACTTAAGTGGAGCATCGCTGTTTCAGTGACAGCCAGGTGGACATTAAAGGTACTTTGTTTCTGATAAACGGATAAATGTCGGGGAACAGCGTGAAAGAAGCCTGGACCCCCTGCTCTGAACGGCTGACTCTGAGAGATTGCGCGTGTGCCGTGTTCGGAAGGCCACACACTTTCCATGCAGACTTGCAGCCATGGGGACCAGCTCACGTCTGCAGTTCTCAGCTTAGAAACACTGTGGTTTATAGACACACAGGCTCATGAATGGTAGTTCCTTCTTAAGCTTGATTTGACCCTTCAGTACGTTGGAGTTTTTGATTTTGCCCTTTCTGAACCTGTGCAAGCACGTGTGAACATGCCGGGCTATCCTTGAAGCCAGGGCAGGGCCTGCCTCCTACCCTCAGCCTGCTGCCCCCGTTATGGCACCCCTCCCCTAGGGAATTGTAGAAGCTCCTCTTGGTCCACGTGACATGCTGGTAAACCCTCAGGATTAAATGATTGTCTCCTGTGCCCACGAATGTGAGGAAGACAGGAGGAGTCTAGATATTGAGACAATGGCTGCAGAATGAACTCTGCACAGGCTCTGTCTGAGTCCTGCCCTGAGGCTGCACGTTCACCGTGAGGGCCCCCGAGGGGTCAGCTGAGGGGGACTCCGTGCGCGCCAGGCTGTGCCATCTCAGTGGACCTCACAGCCGAGTGTGCCTGTGTCTGTGGCTGTACGGGGCGTGCAGGGGCGCCTTAGTCCTAAGCGCGACCCCCTCAGCCTCACCTGTTGCAGGTGCTCCTCCTAATCCCAAGGTGACAGCCTTACTTGTTGCAGGTGTACCTGCTAATCCTGAGTGTGACCACTCTCAGCCTTTTGCTGGCCCCGGTCCTGTGGAGAGCTGCCATCGCAAGGTGTGTGCCTCGGCCAGAGAGACGGTCAAGTCTCTGAGGCACCAGGAGGGCACGCGGCTTCGGGAACTGGCGCCTGTGCGGACGGCGGACACGGGGCACATCCAGGACCGCCCGTCCTTGTGAGCCCCTTGCCTCGGGACAGAGTGCTCCTTCGGAGGGGCTTCCTGCCGCCCGGCGTGACGACCGTTGCTGCTGTGGTTTCAGGTCTTCCGGAGTCATTTGTTGCGTTCAGTTGATCATGCACCGTATTCAGTATGACGCTGCATTTACAGATCACCTTGACTGTTCGCCTGGATGTGCCTTTTTTTCTGAAGTCAATGTTAACTTTCTATTGTTAATTCATCAGTTCAGGATTTTCTGGTAAAAAAATCAGAAGGGTTTTTATTTATTCGGTTTTTGTGTTGTAGTCTGTTGGTCAATATTTGTTATTAAACATTTCTGTGATGTGCAATTTTAATTTTGGCAGTGAGTTTGGAAGGTTCGTTTAATCCTTACTGCCCATGTTTTCTAAAAAGATAAACACCTTCTAAATGTCTATTTGTTTTCATTATAATTATTTTAAATAAAACACTCATCAGTTTTTTAATTAGGTATATCATTCTTTAAAAATATTTGTTTTGAATCACAAGAATATGCATGCTTTAATAAAGATTATTTATACTCAGAGTAATTAACTGAAACTTAGAATTTTTTTTAGATTTTTTGTTAAACTAATCTTGGCCAATTTTTAAAAATTTGGATGATTTATATATTGCCACATTATTCTCTAAGAAACCAAATTAATACAATACTATTTGCAAAACCTAAGTTGTATCTTTGAATTTTAAAGTGTATTTTGGTGATTATATGTCCCGTTTCAGAAAACCTATGGCTAAAGGCCTGATTGTTACAGATTTCCCCGAGGGGAGCTTTGAGCAGAGTGTTCCTATAAATATTGGCTTTAAGAGCCTCACAGTTTGACCAAAACCCTTGGAGGGCAGGGGCAGACCCCTCAGGTACAATGCTGTGTCGCGGGTATAATTATGGAGCGCAGTGATATAAATTAAAACAGTTTAAGATTGGGGCGCCCGGGTGGCTTAGTCGGTTAAGCGTCCGACTTTCGCCCAGGTCATGATCTCGCGTTTCGTGTGTTTGAGCCCCGCGTTGGGCTCTGTGCTGACAGCCAGCTCAGAGCCTAGAGCCTGTTTCAGAGTCTGTGACTCCCTCTCTCTCATGTTGTCTCTCTCTCTCTCCTAGAAATAAATAAAACATTAAAAAAAAATAAAACCCAGTTTAAGATGAAGTAAATTGTATCTTCTCTGAAGTAAATCAATGGAGAAATGGTGTAAACCTCTCTGATTTGTAGAAAACGGTATTGGTGTTATTTATTTCTGTGTTGTAGTAGATCAGTGCCTTTCCCCCCAGTCCCTGGGGTGGACACGGTGCACAGGACGCAGGCTCACCTGACCGACCGTAAGGCTTTATCTCCCCTGTCTGCGTGCCTCTTGCCCCGCCGTCTGGAATCCGCCGAAGGCCGGTCTCTGGGGTGCGTTTTATTCATTTTCTGTCCCAGCACTGGAGCGGAGCCAGGGGCTCACTGAATCTTGTTGAATTGAATGAAACCTATGTGACAGTTTTCCCCCAGAACGCGGTGTTAAGGTCACAGTGTGAGAATGGTTCACAGAGATGCCAGGAAGGAGGACGCGCCTCTGGAAGACCTCTGCCTGCGGGACGTCCTCCTGGGAGGGTCCCCGACACTGGCTCCCGTCCTCACTCTCCCCTCCTCATCTGGACTCGCAGAGCGCAGAGCCCTCTGTCTCTGTGCCTTTGCATGCACCCCTGCCTCTGTGGGCTGCAGACCACCTGTGTGTATGGGTGCAGCTAGAAAGTGCTAGAAAGTGCAGGGCGACTCCCACTGTAGAGTCACAAAGATCAAACGCCACCCACTGAAAGCAAGCGCACCTCATCGGGTCCCCCACACGCTCACCTGGGTGGTCTGTGCGCACGCCGTGAGCTGTAAGCCAACGCTTCTCCGCCCTCCCACACCCCCATGCACACCCCACTATGTTCCAACCTGCTGGCACCCGGGAGGCTTTCCTCCCTGCGGGTCTCGTCTGAGTCCCGCCCCCTAAACCTCCAGGCTAGGAGCCTGGGGGACAGGGGCGAGGTAAACCTCTCCCTTGGTTCCCAGGGCCCGAAGCCTCACGCCGAAGAACTTTATTCGGCCTGAAGGAACCCACAGGATGCCGTGTGGCGCCAGCCGCTGTGTCCCCTTGCGGAGAAGGTGAAGATGAAAGCAGTGGCTGTCAGAGCAGACCTTTCGTGGGAGGTCAGTGGGGAGAGAAGCTTGCCTTGGTTTGCTCACACGACAGACACAGGTGAGCCTTCGTGCAGCACGGCCCGTGTGCAGAGCAGGGGAGGGCGCGAGAGTGGAGGCAGAGCCTGGCCGCGTGCAGGAGACACCCCAAGGGACATCCACCGACCGGGGAGGAAGCAGGCGGGTCAGGGCCCCTGGGAGAGGCGAGGGGCGCCGGGCTGGCAGGTGCTCAGAGGACAGAGGTGAGTGTGCAGGGCGGCCTCCCCCATGGCGCCGGCCCACAGGCCCCAGACGTGGTGCGGCAGTGAGCCCCTGGCGTCTCCCTGGAGTGCGAATCCGTGCTTGGATGGGCCACGCTGCCCCAAACGGTCACAGTGCGCCAGAGCCCAGGATGGGCAAAGTGGCAGGCTCAGGACCAGCTGCAGGCCAGGAATGGCAGCCCTGGTGCCCGGAGCCTACACGGCGCGGGCACGGTGGAGCTGTGGCCTGGGGTGAGGCCAGGGCCCCCTCAGGCACGTGCACGTGGTGGCTTCTCTGGGGAGCAGCAGGGGCAGGCGTCGGGGAGCACGGGTGTGGCTGTGAAGGAGAGAGGCCAGGGCGAGCGGGCTCCGCAGGCCGGGCGGCTGCTCTGCTCTGGTGTCGCCCTGGAGCTCCTGCCGGCTCCCCAGCGCCCCTGGGCCATCGATGCTGCCCGCCCTTGGCCGGCGGCATGAGCGTCGCGATGCCCCTGCCGCTCCGTCCAGTCTAGATGCTCCCAGTCCAGGTCCTCCGCATCCGTCGGCCGACACCCCAGAGCCCCGTGCTCCTCCCGTGAGATCGCAGCCCCAGCCCCTCCATACGTCCTTAGTAATCTGGGGAGTCACCGAGCCCCTCGTCCCCCATCTGCCCAGGCCACGGCTTCAGGACGCCTCTTGCTGCTGCACCTTCACCGGCACTGGGCCCCAGACCGGCCGTGGACAGTCCGTGCCCTGTGCTCGCGAGATGGACGGAGGATCGGCCGGGCTCGTTTCCATCCAGGAAGAGTGAGGCCTGTCTTTCCCTGAGAGCAAGTAGGGCCTGGTGTCCTCGCCGCCGTCCTCGCCTGTGCCCTCGCCCGGTGCCCTCGCCCGTGCCCTCGCCCGTGTCCTCGCC
>NW_024081625.1:538914-588297 GCF_003009895.1 Hyaena hyaena | reverse complement strand
CCCCCGCCCGTGCCCTCGCCCGGTGCCCTCGCCCGTGTCCTCGCCCGTGCCCTCGCCCGTGTCCTCGCCCGGTGCCCTCGCCCGGTGCCCTCGCCCGTGCCCTCGCCGCCGTCCTCGCCCGTGCCCTCGCCCGTGTCCTCGCCCGTGCCCTCGCCCGTGTCCTCGCCCGTGCCCTCGCCCGTGTCCTCGCCCGTGTCCTTGCCCGGTGCCCTCGCCCCTGTCCTCGCCTGTGTCCTCGGCCGTGCCCTTGCCCGTGCCCTCGCCCGTGCCCTCGCCACCGTCCTCGCCCGTGCCCTCGCCCGGTGCCCTCGCCCGTGCCCTCGCCCGTGCCCTCGCCACCGTCCTCGCCCATGCCCTCGCCCGGTGCCCTCGCCCGGTGCCCTCGCCTGTGTCCTCGCTGACCTCCCTCACCGGTGCCCTTGCCGGCTTCTCTCGTCTGGTGACAGTGATGGACCGTGCAAGCAAGGGGTGTGCTGAGGGGTCGAGCAGGCGTCGGCCGATGGCGGGGCCCCTCTCCCACCGACCCGGGGGCTCGTGAGGCTCCAGCTGAACCCTGACCCCGCTGCCTGCAGAGCCTGCTGACGCCTGCCTTTGCAGCATGAAGAATGAAGAAACACCGTGCATGTGACCCAAGGATTTGGGGTGGCCGCGCCTGAGGAAGGGCGGTGGCTGGTCGCCTCCGTGCCCCCGGGCTTGTGGTGAAGACAGCTGCTGCCTTTGCAAACCTCCTGTCAGGGGCGCCGAGGGGGCTCAGACGGGTCAGCGTCTGACTCTTGATTTAGGCTCAGGTCATTATCTCCTGGTTCACAGGTTCAAGCCCTGTGCCGGGCTGTGTGCTGACAGCACGGAGCCTGCTTGGGATTCTCTGTCTCCCTCTCTCAGCCCCTCCCCTGCTGGTTCTCTCTCGAAATGAGTAAATAGACATTAAAAATAATAAAAATGAACCTCCTGTCAGGAGCTGCTTCTGCGTAGGTGTGGTCGCCACAGGAAACCGTGAGGCTGCCGAGTCGCCCCTGCCCCCCGGGCCCTCAGAGTTCTCTGTGCACTCGCTTTCTTCCCTGAGGAGCGTGTGGTGTCACAGGTGCGAACGCCCTCTCAGGAGCCCTGTGTTCTGTGTGGTCTGCTTCTCAACTGCATGTTTCTGACTCATCCCAATGCTGAGTTGGATGCAGACATTCTCAGTGCCCTGACTGTCCCTGCCGAGAAGACGCTGCCTGTGTCACCTCCAGTTTCCCAACATTGTCCCATGGAATAGTTTGGGAAATGCTCAGCCAGGCAGGAGGCAGGGGTTCCTCACGCAAGGCTTCAGAGGTCCTTGGCTTTGGCAAGTAGACACGGAATTGCATCTATGCTCAAGTGTGCATGCAGGTGTGCATGCAGGCATGTGCCCAGGTGCTCATGCAGGTGTAGTGCAGGTGTGCATGCAGGTGTGCACCCAGGTGTGCAGGTGTGCATGCAGGTGCTTCTCAAGCAGCCATGTCAGCATTTACCTGCAGGCGGCCAGCTTTTGTCAGTCACCTCCTCCACGGGAAGCTCCCAAACCATAGAAGATTCTCTGACAGCGTATTTGAGGCACTAGTTCCTAGGCAGGGGTAAAGTGGCGTAAGGAGCGACCTGAAAGCACCTGACCTCGGAAGGGAGTCCTTGAGCCAAACCTGTGGTGTGTGCGGCTGCAGCGCAGACCTGTCAAGAAATTACGCAGGGGCCTGTGTTGCCCAGTGGCTTCCGCAAGTTTAGGAGAACCGAGGACCACGCAGCACGGCTCCGTCCAGACTGAACCCAGACCCCGTTGGTCAGGAGCACAAGTGAGAGACAACAGTCCAGCCCACGGTGCCCTCGCTGGGCCTTTGCTCACTGCACATGTGACCCCAGATAGTGAAGATAAAAATCTCAGAGCCAGGAACAGAGTTGGGAAGAGCTACCGCTGCACTGAACAGCGCCTCTGAAAGAGGCCTCTGGTGGAGAAGGCGGCCCCCAGAGCAGACTGTGGCCACGGGAGTGTGCACACCCAGCCAGGAAAGTGCTGTTGAGGGACCTTTGGTTCCTTTATAAGCGCATGTCATGTGTGTGTTGGCCAGTCAGAGTTTGAAGCCATTGGTGTAAGGGAAGAAGGTCTAGGAGGGCAGAAAGTGGGTGCTTCCTGGGACACAGGGGCCGCAGGGCCTCGGAAGCAGCTGGGGGAGCTCAGGAGACCCTGGCTTCCAGTACCTTCTGCACCGACGGGACACCAGGTGGGCATCATGGTGGCTGTCCAGAGCAGAGGAGGGAGGCTGGAGCTTTTCAGGGAGCGCCCATGCGTCCTGTCTGGACCAGGGCGCCAGGGCGCAGTCTGCACACGGAGGGGAGCACCAAGTGTCAGTACGAAGCCATGGAACTGGAGTCGAGTTTGAGGTACCCAGATTATATCCTGATTTGTGACTAGAGTAAAATGAGATCTGGAGAAATAACCCAAAAACTTAGCACCCGTACACCGGAGAGGTGCGGCGGGCAGGGTAAAGAAGAGAGCATTTATAAACAAAGGGGCGCCGTTTCTGCAAAATGAGAAGTTTTTGAAAGGGAGCCAGTCACTCCTAGAGATGTGCTCTACCTATGCGCAGAGGCTTGGCGTCCCCGTGGAGACTGTCTCGTGGGAAGCACATTTATGGACGTGCCCTGTTAGTCCAAACCTGCTTTCAGGATGAAAGCGTTGCCTCAGCATGTATCCCTCACGTGGCGAACTGGACAGTATTTTGAGATGTGTTTCCTCCCCTAGATTCCTTTCCTTCCCTCAAAATGGACCCCAGCGTCTCAGGATGGATCGCAATAGCCCAGAGGACAGAATTTGCTAGTGGATCTTTCTGACATTTTACAAAAGCCAAAGCCCTTATGAGAATTCTTTTTACCAAGAAGGTAAAAGGAAGGCGAATTTGCAAAATGAGGCAGAAGTCAGGGAGCAGGTGAGAAGGAGTCGGCTGCCTCCCCCGAGGCCGTCGGTGTGGGCTGGAGGACAGGACCCAGCAGCCTCCCAAAGGATCCATGTCCCCTTGGAGTAATGACTCGGGACACCAGCCGTGACCATGCACACCTAGGCAGAGAGGAGAAAACCCCAGGAACAAGAGCGCTCCCAGGAGCCTGGCGGATGGAAACAGCCTGAAGATAGGCCCATTATAGGAAATGGTCTTCCTGTCTCAGCACCCGGCCTGTGTGCCAGGGGTCCCGCTCGTCTCGGGGATTGCGGGGTGCTGCACAGAGAGCAGGGTGGTGTGGGCGGTGCCTTCCCGGGATCCGGCACGCCTCCAAGTTCTTTTGGGAATTGCCGTTTTCCCGCCAAACCTTTACTTGAAATGTGGAAACTAGACACGTGGTGTTGGAGAGAAAGGAGTCTGAGAGGTCAGCTGAAAAAGATGATCACAGAACCTGGTAGGATTGAAGAGTGGGGTGTAATGGGAAATGACTTGGTGACAGCCAGCAAGATGTCTGGCCCCACTTGTGACCTGAGGTTGTGAAGTGTGAAAGTCGGCCAGCTCTCACGTTGCTCTGATGAAGCCGCACCTTCAGTGAGGCCACGCACCCTCCATCAGTGATGCTGGGAACACGGTCAGCCTCGGCGCTGTCACCGGGACAGGAGCCAGGCGGCCAGGGAGCGGGCCGGGCACCGCTTTTGATTGCCACCTTCCCATGATGTTTTGTGGGACCACGAACAACTCTGGGTCATTGTTGTGCATTTTGAGCAGGAGGCACTAAAAACCAGCTCCGTTTCTTACTGCTCCGGGGTGTGTCTGACCCACTTATCGGGTCCACACTATACTTGCATTTGCCATTTATGGCAGAGTCTGATTTTGCTGTTGGTTAATGCTGATGGTTCTGGATCGTCTTCTATATATATTCTGGTCCAACATCCACAGTTGGACTAAATCCCTGAGAACTGAAACCCCCAGAGGGGGAGACAAGGCTCAGGGTGCTGCTCTTTGCCAGGTCACTGAGGTGCCTGTCAGCACTCGGCGGTGGCAACCGAGGGTGCCCGTCGCTGCCCTAGGTTGAGGAACAGCATGTGACCTTTGTTAGGCCTGGAGCCCACCCTCTCCCACTTGGCGGGTTCGAGTTTCGGCGCACTGCCCAGTGAGCCTGCTGGGCTCGTGCCCAGGGGCCACGTGCCTGCCACACCCTCCCATTGCAACCAGAGTTTTAAATGTATAAATTTAAATATATGTAAGTTTTAAATATAAAGGCACTGCCCTTGGCCACAGAAGGGACCCTGGCAGCAGCCAAACGCGGTGACACAGGACAGAACGCCTGTGCCTGAGCCCCGTGCTGAGGAGTGAAGATATAAACACCTTTCAGGAGGCCCTCTGTCAGCAGGCAGTGGCTGGGGGGGAGCCACCCCTGTCGGCTGGACGCTAAACCAGAAGGGACAGTGTGAACACGCTGGAGCACACCAGCGCCGGGTAGCCTGGCCAGACAGACTCTCACGTAGGAGACAGACGTTTTCACCTTTGGGAGGGGGCCCTCATGGTGAGTGTCCTGCGTGGTCTGGTGCCGACCATACTCCGGAAAGCTGGCGGGCATGCCAGTTCCTGGGCACCGGCTGGCTTGGGGCCCTAATGTCGCCTCCATGCTGCTCATCCAAGTCTTCTGATTTACTTAAATTCAGCAAAAACTCTCTTTTGCGTGTGACAGTCTGTGTGGACGTGCAGACCAACCGCTAGGGCACAGCCTGAGAGCAGCCCTCTGTAGAGAGATGTGCAGGTCGGAGAGATGGAACAGAATCCGTGGAGGGAGCAGAGGGGCAGAAGCAGCTAGCTGGAGACCAGATAGTGCCCTGTGTGACGGGGAACTCAGAGGGTCTGCGCTGGGACATCAGGGGCAGGGTGCCTGCTGGAGGGCATGATGAGGCCCCCAGGCCTTACGGGAAGGACCGGGTCCCCAGGCGGTCTAATCCAGTGACTGGTGTCCTATAAGAAGAGGGACATTTGGACAGAGACAGCGGGACCTACAAAGGGAAGAAGGCAAGTGGCAGAGACGGGCTGATGCGGCACAAGCCAAGGGACACCAACGGCCGCCCTCCGCCCGGGGAAGCTTGGCAGAGGCAGGGAGGACCCTCCCCCAGAGCTTGCAGAGGGATGGCCACCTGGGGACGCCCGCATCTGGCACTTCTGACCTCTAGACCTGGGAGGGACTGGGTTTCTGTTGTTCCAAGCCGCCTGGTTTGTGGGGCGTTGTCTCGGTGGCCCGGGGACGCTGCCACACTTCTCGGCAGCAGGGCTCCGTGAGACACTGTGTGTAGGACGACCTGGGACAGCCCTCGGCTGGACACCTGCAGGCCCAGCTGGGAGAAGCCGCGTCCGGCCTGCGTGGTCTCCGAAGCCGCGCCTGACCCCTGTGCCCCCAAGTAGGGCTGTGCCCCCGGAGGAGGAGGGGCTGCGGACCTTCGGGGGGACGTGGGGGGCTCGGGCAGGGCGGGGCTTTGGAAGAAGGGGGAGGGCTGTGACTGGGCGGGGGTTCTGGCAGAGGCGCCCTTTAGGACGGGGCGAGGAGAGGCCCTGATAGGGGCACCCTGGGCTGGGGGAGGGGCACAGGCGGTCCTGCGTGGGACAAGGCTCGGGCAGAGGCAGGCCGGGTCCGGAGGGGACCCCAGGTCCCAGCCGCAGGCGGGCGTGGGCCTCTGTGGGGCTCCCCGTGCGCTGGACCCGCAGACCCGAGCCGCGGCGGGCGTCCAGCAGGGGAGCGCCGGCGGGCAGACGGAGAGCGCCCACAGCGTGGCCAGGCCGACCCGACGCTTCGGCCGCTTCCCCCCGGGCAGACGTTTTAGGAGAAGTTAGACCCAGTGAGAGAACCCAGAGTCGTGGGTTTCAGCGAATGAAGCGTGTGCGTGGAGAGGCAGGTACGTCGGCGGTGGCAGACGAATGACTCAGGTGGACAGTAACCGGCTGGAGGTCCGAGGTGGGTGGGCCGGCCAGCAGCTGGCCTCTGGGCCCCCGTCCCCCACCCTCCCCGAGCTCAGGGGACCCCCCAGAGCACACAGCGTGCTACCAGCCTGACCCAGGACTGGCTTGGACTCGGACAGGCAGCCCCGGCCTGAGCTTGCGTTAGACATTCTCACCTTTCTCATTTCAGAATGGGCCGCGGTGCGGCTGGGGGTCAGGGGAAGAGCCGGGGGCGGTCGGGAGGCCGGGCCCCCGGCTGTAGTCGGGGTGTAGCTGAGGACTGGCCGCCCAGGCCCCTGCGCAGAGGCCCGCCTGGGCTGGGGTGCGGCGGGCAGGCGGGTGGGGCGCCCGAGCCGGAGGCCCTGCCCGTGCCTTCTGCTGTATAGACTGTCCCTTGCGCATGGATTAAACCTCTCAGAATCAAAAATAAAAATCATTAAGCACTGGTTAGAAGCTAACGCTTCACGCGGCTGCGTCAGAGTGGGTGTCGGAGGCAGGACAGCACAGGCAGCACAGGCATGGGACTCCAGTGGTCGTATTCTGGTGAGAATTCGTGATTAAAAGCGTCTTATTTTATTATTGTATTTGCAGGTTTAAAAAGGCACCTGTTTCCCTTAATGGCTTAATGCTCAGAGCACTTCTGGAAATCCCCGGGAGCTCTCTAAATGAACTTTAGCGATCTCTGCGCTAGGCCCGTGCCAGGCAAGGGGTTTTCATTTTGTTCCACGAGGTTTGTGATAAAATGTGAGTTAAAAAGAAAGAGGAGGAGGAGGAGGAGTAAAAGGAGGAGGGTGGAGGGGGAGGAGGGAGAGAGAAGGGGGAGGAGGGGGACAGGGAGTAGGGGGAGGGGCGGGGGAGGGGGAGAAAGAGAGGGAAGAGGGGAGGGGGAGGAGGGGGAGGAGGGAGAAGAGGAAGACAGAAGGTCTGTTTCCAGATAGCAACACTTCAGAGCCTCACATTCCACCTCAGCTTCAGTGATGTTGGACGTCTTCTCTTCCGTCAGCCGGAGTGCCAGTGTGGACTGCTGCGCCGGGTTCCGGTTGGTCTCGAATTGAGGTCAGGGCCCTCTGCCCTCTCCAGCACACGTCATGATCTCTCACCCGCCACAGAGACAGCCACTGTCAGCCACATGCGGGAGGGTCTGGGTCTGTAGCCGGTTCTGAAGGGACGGTTGCTGAGGAGGAAGAGGGGCCTCCTGCTGGCAGCCTGGGGCCCCAGGACCAGAGTCAGCAGGGCCGGTGGGGGGGTGGGGGCAGCCCCAGTCACAGCCCTGCTGGGTCTGGGGACCCTAGTGACGTAATCTACCAGGTGCCATGTCGATACAATGACCCGGAGCAGGTGAGTGAATGTGAGGCTCCCCGACAAACCACCCGAAGCCCTGTGGCTGGTGCATTTTGCATGGGCGGGCTGGTTTCCCCTCACTGTCCGCTGGGCGTTCGGTGGGGCGTTCGGTGGGGCGTTCGGTGGGGCGCACTCTGTTGTTGCCGCGTGGACCATTTCAAATCGGAGAAAGGAAGAGAACACTGGGCTCTGCCTGCTGTTACGGGAGGCACCCCTGCAGCTGATGCAGGGCGCCCACCCCTGCCCCCAGCTCCGCCTGACCTTGACTTGCCGCCCCAGCTCCTCCACCGCCCTCCCTCTGTGGACAGCACAGCGCCTCTCATCACCAGCGGGACCGGCCCCCCGAGATGGGTCTGCTCTCTGCTCTCCACTGGTTTCGTTAGGTTCCATCGTGGACTTCTTCTCCTGTGTCCCCAGCAGGATTGATCTCAGCTCTTTGAGCCAACGGCCTCCATGACACCCACACACCTGCTGTCCATACAGCGCCCCCAGGTTCCAGGCTGCCTATGGCCCGGGGCCTGGCTGCTCGGCCGTGTGGGGAGGCTTCTCTCCTATGGGGACACCGAAGAGAAAGAAGAGCACACCCGTGAAGGCAGGCAGCGTGGCAGAGAAGGTCGCACACCCATGCGGGGCACCAGCAGGTGGGGCCCCGCAGGGAGGCTCCCCCTCTGAGCCCAGAGCCCCAGATTCCTGCAAAGAAGCTCTAGATATAGTCCTGTGGGTTTTGAATGTTGACAACATTCATTGCTTTTTTTTTTTTTCCCTTAATCTTGGATAGGGCCAACCATCAGTTTGCAGCTTTTGTACTAAGAGATGTTTTCTGGATTTTTAAAACAGATTTTGTTTTATATATTTATATGGAAAAACAGAAAATGCAAAAAGAAAAAAAAAGGGAGAGAGAGAGTACTTATAGATTTTGATGCTTAAAAAAACCACATAAAGTAAGAAGGGAAGACAGTCCCAACGTCGTCACGGCGCTGGTCTGACAGAAGTACAGTGACCAAGGGAGAGCAGGGCCAGCCAAGGCTGAAATGGTCCCAGAGCATGCAGGGCCAAGTGGGCGGAGGTTGGTGTTGAAGTAACAGAGATCTCTTGGGTGTTGGCCCTCAGGTGGAGAGACCAGGTTAGTCTTGACCTTTGTCTCCACAGCAGCCACACTGGGCCCTGCTTGGCTGGCTACATTTGTCCACAGAACGTCATTATTAGTGTGACCTCACCCTTCTAAGGACAAACATCTCCCTATGTTTTCTGCCTAAACAAGTAGCAACTACCCCAGATTTGGTGCTAACCGTCCTCTCTCGCCTTTCCCCTTTTTGTTTCCTTCCATACATATTATGTACGCGTGTGCTTTTAGTCTTGTTTCTAAACCGCATAAGCAGGGTAGGGTATCGTTATGTGTGCATGCGGGACACTTGACTTCACTCGTTTTCAGAGGCACTTCTTATTCTTTTGTGGGATATGCATCGCTGTTTATTTGAACTCCTGACGTTGGACGTTTGAACTGTGTTTTGGTTGTTAGTGTAAACACTGGTGCCGAGAGTGTCCCCCGGGACATCCCTGAGAAGTGGCGTGGCCGGGCAGCAGTGTGTGGAGATGCTCAACCTAAGAAAATTATGCCAAATTATCCTCAAGAGTGATGGCATCAGTTTACAGCTGGCTAGCCGTGTGCAAGAGATGCAATTGATCCACGGCCTTTCCGATACCTGATCTTGTCAGACTTCGTAAGATTTGCACATCAAATGGGTATACAGTGATTTATGCATGTGGCTTCCATTGGTGTTCCCTGATAATTAATGAGACTGAGAATCGATTCCTACATGCATGTACTGGCCAACTTACAGTTCTGACTCTGCCAGACCATGAGTATAGCGGACCCTTCCATTTACTTAATTCTTTAGTTTTTGTAGACTTCTGTGAAGAAGTCTTCTGTATTTTTATCATTAGATTTATTCCTAGGTACTTCACATTTTTGATCTCTTGCTAAATGGCATTTTAAAAACTTGATATTGCAGTATCACATACATACATAAAGGCCCAAACACCAGGAGTTCACAGCTTAATAAATTTTCACCAAACACACTTATTTACCTGCTTACACCCAGCTCAAGAAGCACAACCTTATCAGCACCCAGAACCCCCTGTGTCCTCTTCTGTTCATTTCCACACTCACGAGTAACCACGGTGACCTATGCTCATGTGCTCGCTTGGTACTTCGTAGTAATGGACTCCTACAAGATGCAGTCTTTTGCCTCGGGTGACTTTTGGTCAAAGCAGTGTGAAGAATTGGACCCAACTGTTGCCTGTGGCCACGGACCTTCCTGCCAAGTGACTACATCACGGCTTACCTTTTCTTTCCGCTGCAGGGGCACCGGGGCCATTACACACAGCGTCCTGTGACCGTCGCAGAAGATGTCTCCTGATGGACACGTGTCCTCACCCTTCTCGGGGATATTCTGGGAGTGCAGTTGCTGGATTGTGGCGCTTGTATGCTTGGCTCCATTAGAAAATGCCAATCGGTTTTCCAGAGAGATTTTAACATTTTCCCCCTCCCTGCGGGCATGACAGTTCCAGGCATACCACATTTTGGCCAACAGTTTTTGTTATCAATCCCTCGGTTTTGGGCGTGAAATGGTACCCTACTGTGGCTTTAATTTGCATTTTCCTGATTGCTAAAGAAGTTGCTAACATTTCACATGCTTCTTAGCCATTGGGATTTCTTCTTTAACATAATTAACATAGTTCAAGTCTTTTGACAATTTTAACCGAGTGCTTTTTGTTTTACTTACTGATTTGGCATTGTTCTTGGTGTATTCTGGGTATGAGTTTTTTTTATTAGATACTCTACTGTTTGGGCACCTGGGTGGCCTCAGTTGTTTAAGTGGCCAACTCTGAATTTCAGCTAAGGTCATAATCTCATGGTCCGTGGGGTTGAGCCCCATGTTGGGCTCCACACTGGCAGCTGGCAGTGCAGAGCCTGCTTAGGATTCTCTCTCTCTCTCTTTCTCTCTCTCTGCTCCTACCCCCATCAGAATAAATAAATAAACGTAAAAAGAAAGATATATCTACTGTGAATACTTTCCCCAGTCTATAGATGTCTTTTAAACTTGCTTTTGGTGAGCAAGAGTTTTAAATTTTGAGAAAGAAAGAAAGGAAGGAAGGAAGGAAGGAAGGAAGGAAGGAAGGAAGGAAGGAAGGAAGGAAGGAAGAAAAAGAAAGAAAGAAAGAAAAAGAAAGAAAGAAAGAAAGAAAGAAAGAAAGAAAGAAAGAAAGAAAGAAAGAAAGAAAAGTAGGTATAAAGATTGGTAAGAAAGAAAGTATCTTTGTTCGCAGATGACATGATTGTCTATGTAGCAAACCCAAAATAGTTGCCAAAAAACTTTGGAATTAATAAGCAATTATAACAATGTTACAGGATACGAGGTCAGTATACAAGAGTCAGTCACTTACCTCGATACCAGCAATGAACAAGTGGAGTTTTAAATAAAAAAATATAATATCACTTACATTAGTATCCCCCAAATGAAATACTTAGGTATAAACTTAACAAAAATATGTGTAAGATCTGCATGAGAAAAACTATAAAACTCGAAAGATATCAAAGAACTAAATAAATGGGGAGATATAATGTTCATGAAATGGAATTCATGTCAGCCTGTCAGTTCTTCCCAGCTTTATCTATAGATTCAATGCAATCCCAATCAAAGTCCCAGCAAGTTTTTGTGTAGATGTTGGCAAGCTGATTCTAACATTTATATGTACGGGCAAAAGACTCAGGATAGCCAATACAATCTTAAAGGAGAACAATAAAGTTTGAGGACTGGCGCTATCCAACGTCAAGAGCTACTGTAAAGCTACAGTAATCAGGACTGCGTGGTATTAGCAGAAGAACAGACAAGTAGATCAATGGGACAGAATACAGAGCATGGAAATAGACGCCCATAAATATATGTGGCAAATTAGCATAATGAAAAGATGCTCCACATCACATGCCATTAGGGAATCACAAATTAAAACAAAACCAACAACGGGATTCCACGGCACACCTGTTGGAACGGGCGGCTCCCACCGCGGCACCAATGCCGACGAGAAGGTGGGCCTGCCACCCGCCACTGGTGGGAAAGCTGCAGCTGCTTTGGACGACAGTTGGGCCATCAGCAGCAAAACGAAGCCTGCTCCTCCCAAATGCCCCAGCAATCATCGTCCTTGATGTTTACCCGAATGAGTTGAAGACATGTCCCCACAGTAGGCTGCACTTGCATGTTTATAGCACCTTTATTCATGATTGCAAAACCCAGGAAGCAACTAAGACGTCCTTCAGGAGATGAATGCATAAACGGGTTGTGGTGCATGCAGATAACTGAATATTTAGCACTAAAATATACTGTCAAGCCATGAGAAGACCTGGAGGAAACTTACTGCGAAGCGAAAGAAACAGTCTGAAAGGCCAGATGGTGTATAATTCCAAGTATATGACATTCTGGAAAAGGTAAAACAAGAGACAGTAAAAAGGTCAATGGTTGCCAAGAGGCAGTGGGCAGGGAGGATGAAGAAGCAGAACACAGAAGCTTTTTGGGGCAGTATCAGCACGATTCTATAATGGGGGATACGTGTCATACATTTGCCAAAACCATAGAATGTACAGCACCAAGAGCGAACCCCAGTGTGAGCCATGGACTTTGGGTGATCCTGCCATCAATGTAGGTTCACTGATTGTAGCAAATGTACCACTCTGGGGCAGGGTTTGGATTGTGGGGAAGGCTGTGTGTAGGTGCAGGGCAGAGGGTATCTGAGAGCTTTCTGTACTTTGCTCAGTTTTGCTATGAACCTAAAACTGCTATAAAAGTGAAGTCTCCCCACCCCAATCAGGTTTTTAATTTCTTCCAAAAATAATGCTGAGATTTTGACTGAGATGGCATTGAGTCTATAGATTGGTTTGGAGAGAATGGACAGCTTAACAATGCTGAGTCACCCAATCCCGGAATATGATGTATCCCCAAGTGTTGGGTCTACTTTAGATTTTTTTTTAATGTTTTATTTATTTCTGAGAGAGAGAGAGAGAGAGAGAGAGAGAGAGAGAGCATGAACAGGAGGGTCAGAGAGAGAGGGAGACACAGAATCTGAAACAGGCTCCAGGCTCTGAGCTAGCTGTCAACACAGAGCCTGATGTGGGGCTTGAACCCACAAATCGTGACATCATGACCTGAGCTGAAATTGGACACTTAGCCAACTGAGCCATGGAGTCACCCCTTTACTTTAGATTTTTTAAGCAGTGTTTTATATTTTTTTTCCTATAAGACTTTGCACATATAAATTAACTCCCAATAAGTTGATATTATTCATGCTATTTTAAACAATATTTAAAATTTTTTCCGATAGTTATTATTATATAGAAACATTGACTTTTTAAAATTGTTTTAAGGTTTATTTATTTATTTTGAGAGAGACAGAGACCGCACAAGTTGAGGGAGGGCAGCTAGAGAGGGAGAGAGAGAATCCCAAGCACAGAGCCCAATGTGGGCCTTGATCCCATGAAACCATGAGGTCATGACCTGAGCTGAAATCAAGAGTCAACACTTAACTGACTGAGCCACCCAGGCACCCCTAGAAACACTGATTTTATTGCACAGATCTTATATCTAGAGAATCTGCTAAATGTACCGGTTCTAATAGATTCCTGTGATGTTCCACATGTGCAATCATATCTAGGAATAAAGACAGTGTAAGTTCTTCCTATTCAATATTTATTCTTCATAATTTCTTTTTCTTACCTTATTGCATTGGTTAGAACCTTCTGACTAATGTTGAATAGAATGGGGTTTTCTCCCAGCTATTCTGAAAGTTTCAAAATACAGTGAAGCCGAGCAAATAGCATACACACCCATGTCTAAACAATTTTTATCATTTTGCCATATTTGCCCCTCACTCCTTTATCTCTCTTCCTCCTGCCCCTCCTCTGCCATCTGAAAGACACACACGCACGTTTTTCTTCCTGAACATTTCAAAAGGAAAGTATTGGCATCAAAATGCTGAGTTATGTTTATCAGCTTAGATAGTTTATCACCGTGCCTCCTCTGAGAAAAAAGATAACCCCCTACACTATCATAATACCCTTGTCACACCAGCAAAATAACAATGTCTTCTCTATCTAATATTTGGAACATATATTATTTTCCGCCGCTGTGCCCCAAACTGCCTTTATAGCTTTTTTAAAGAAAATAGTTTTATTGAGATTACAATTCATGTGCCATCAATTCATCCATTTAAAATGTACAAGACAATGGCTTTTGGTATATTATTAATTTCTAAAATTGTGGCAAAATATACATCATAAAATTTGCCATCTTACCTTTTTTAAGTGTACAATTCAATGTTATTAATTAAACTCACAATGTTGTGCAACCATCACCACTATCTATTTCAAAACTTTTGCATGACCCAAAACAGGAACTCTTTAATTATTAGATAGTAAGTCCCCAGTGTTCTCCTACCTTCAGACACCGGTAATCACTAATCTACCTTTTATCTTTATTAATTTTCCTATTCTACATATTTCATGTAAGTAGAATCATACAATAGTTGTCCTTTTGTGTCTTATTTCACTTACCATAGTAATTTCAAGGTTCATCTACATAGTAGTATGTGTCAGAATTTCATTCCTTTATATGGCTGAATAATATTCCATTTTATGTATGTACGTATGTATGTATGTATCTATCTATCTCTCTATCCACCACATTTTATTTATGCATTCATCTGTTGATGGACACCTACATTGTTTCCACCTTTTGACTCTTGTGAACAATACTGCAATGAACATTGACATAGAAGTGTCTAACAGATATCTGCGCGCGCGCGCGCGCGTGTGTGTGTGTGTAGTTCTATTAATGTGATGTGTTACATTGATTTTCTTACACTGAAAAAATGTTGCATCTCTGGAATAAACCCCACTTGGTCATGGTGTATAATTTGAGGAAAGATATGAGTATAAATCCGAGAAGCTCAATTAACTCAAAGCAGGGTAAGCTCAAAGAGCCTCACACTGAAACACATGATAATCAAACTCAAAGACAAAGTCAGAAAATCTTGAGAGCTCTGAGATGTGACTCCTCCCTTACAAGGGATCCTCAGTGAGACTAAGAGCCAGTTTCTCATCAGAAGTCATGGAGGCCAGAGGCAGCATGGCGACATATTTAGAGCCAGGAAACAACGGCATACAACCTGCCGATCCAGAATTCTGTATCCAGAAAAACTGTGCTGAAAATCTAAGGGAGAAAGTGGGATATTTTCAGAGAGAGAAAAGCAGAGCGTTTACTTGCGCAGAGCGGTCCTACAGGAGGAGCTGGGGCGCCCCGGGGGGCGGGCTGGAAACACAGAGACACAGCCCGAGGCCCTGGGAAGCAACAGGCCCGCAGCAGGGTGAGCACAGGGGTGAATTGCTGTGTTCTCGGCCTCTAACTTCACCTTTTATTTCCTACCCTATTTTAAAGGCGAATGCACAAGAATAATTATAAATCTACCTATTGAGCAAATGATGCATACTTCTATAAATGCATTAAACTCACCCATCAAAAGTCATAGATTGGCAGAGGGGGCAACAGGCAGGACCCAAGCACCTGCTGTCTCGAAAAGTGCCACTCTTGATCCAAGGACACGTCCACAGTGGAAGTGAAAGAATGGAAAACGACTTCACTGGGGTGGCAACACTGATAGCAGACAAGACAGATTTTAAGTAAAAAATTATTACAGGAAACAAAGCACATTATGTGATGATAATAATATACTGTCCTTCGTTGTCTCTTGTAACAGCGACAAAAGGGTGAGTTCACAAGAAGAAAAAACAATGATAAATACAGAGATATCCACACGAGGGGCACCTGGCTCAGTCAGAGAAGTGTGCGACTCTGGATCTCGGTGGTGAGCGGGAGCCCCACGTGGGGTGTAGAGATTACTTAAATAAATAAAACTTAAAAAAATACATATACTATGTAGTCCCACTGAACATTCGTGCTTCTAAATAAACAAGGCAGGCGCTGACAGACTTGAAGGGAGAAACAGGCAGTTCGACCATAACATGTGGGACGTCCATACCCGACCTCCAGGAATGGGCAGAACACCACGGCAGACCCAACAAGGACACCGGGGTCCTGGGCCAGCCTAGAGACCAGCTGGACCTAACTGACATGCAGAAAACTCAACCCAAACAGCAGAGCACACATTTGTCTCAGGTGCACCTAGACCCTCTCCAGGGTGAGGTCCCTGTAGACTCTGTCTACACCGCGTGGGATGGCCGTGTACTGAGAGTATCAGATGCACCTGGATCCCTCTCCAGGGAGAAGTCCCTGCAGACTCTGTCTACACTGCGTGGGACAGACGTGCACTGAGAGTGTCAGGTGCACCTGGATCCCTCTCCAGGGTGAGGTCCCTGCAGACTCCGTCTACACTGCGTGGGACAGCAGTGCCCTGAGAGTGTCAGGTGCACCTGGATCCTCCTCCAGGGTGAGGCCCCTGCAGACTCTGTCTACACCGCGTGGGACAGATGTGCCCTGAGAGTGTCAGGTGCACCAGGACTCTTGTCCAGGGTGAGGTCCCTGCAGACTCTGTCTACACCGCGTGGGACAGACGTGCCCTGAGAGTGTCAGGTGCACCTGGACCCTTGTCCAGGGTGAGGACCCTGCAGACTCTGTCTACACCGTGTGGGACAGACGTGTCCTGAGAGTGTCAGGTGCAGCTACATCCTTCTCCAGGGTGAGGTCCCTGCAGACTCTGTCTACACTGCGTGGGACAGCCGTGCACTGAGAGTGTCAGGTGCACCTGGATCCTCCTCCAGGGTGAGGCCCCTGCAGACTCTGTCTACACCGCATGGGATAGCAGTGCACTGAGAGTGTCAGGTGCACCTGCGTCCTTCTCCAGGGTGAGGTCCCTGCAGACTCTGTCTACACCGTGTGGGACAGCAGGATCCAGGTGCACCTACGACTCTTCCATCCACCACTGTCCCACACAGTGCACTCTGGTTCTTGAATAGATAGGAGGTTGGGTGCGACAATATCGGAAGAAGGAAAAAGAGAGGAGTTACTTTCTAGCCCTCAGACCAGAGGACAGTAGTGTGACGGGGGTGGCAGAGGAGATGAAAAAAAGTGGAAGAATTCAAGGGATCTCGAATTGGTGACCTGTTTTCGTTACCGAGGACAAGTGAGGCGTGTGACCGCCAGCTGGGTTTCTGGTGTGAGGAACGGGGCGGACACAGTTCACTCCCTGCGCTGGGGGGGGGGCTGGACGGAGGGACTGTTTGGTGGAAGGGTCAGGAGTCCAGGATCGTCTGTCCCCGATGGCATCTGCCTCACCGGGAGGCCACGTGCCTGCAGCCTCGCATCGGGGGCCTGTCAGGGTGGCCATGAAGCCAAGGCTCTAAATGGTCTTCCCCAGCGGAGTGTGTGCTCTAGTTAGAGGGCGGCAAACCCACACCGGAGAAGGCCTGGGTGTGCGTGTGTGGAGGTTCCCTCTCGGCCGCCTGGTGACGTCCCGATTTCTGCGCCGGGCCTGGAGTGCCGCTGCCAGAAACGCGTCCCCGAAGCTGCCCTGTGTGGCCCTCCTGCCCCAGCTGCCCATCCCCCTCTTCCTCGTCCTGGCCCCGCGCTCAGGGTTGGGGCTCTTGGGTCCGACCTGGCTCCTCTGCGTCCCCAAGGACCCTCAGCGTCTCCAGTAAAGCTGTGTGGCAAACACTTGCATGCTGGAGGCCGCATCTGCATTAACTCCTCACGTCTAGGAAATACGCTCTCGCTAAGTGTTGGCAGGAGGCAGGAGCTGCCCCCTCCACCCCCAGGGCAGCCCGCGTCCCCCCCACCAGAAAGAAGTGGAGACTGGAGGAAGCCCACCCGTTCTGAGGCCCCCCACGCGATTTTGACTCTAGGACAGCAACTCCATCCGGGCCGTTTCACGCTGCCTGGTGCCCGCGGCGCCCCGGCCAGGCCGCGGGGCAGCCCCACCTCGGCCCCCGCGTGTTGCTTCTGAGCCCAGATCGCATGTGAATCTCTCCTCGTGCCGCAGTCCTCTACCTCGTGCGTCTGTACCATACGGGCACTCGGCGCGTGGGCAGCGAGCGATGCAGGAAGAGAAAGCTTTGAAACTGTGGTGTGGCTTCTCATCAAAGAGCTAGGTTTCTATCTACCTATTTCTCGGCTACAGGAATTTGAGCGTCGAAAGGGTCTGAGATTATCCGAGGCCGTCTGGCTCTTCCTCCCCGCTTCACCGGGGCAGGTGGGCTGCGAGGCCCCTCCCTGGCCTGCAAGGTGAGCGGGCAGGTAGCAGGGAAGTGACTGAAGGCTTTCAGTGGAACATAAAAGCGAGTTTCCCAAAACGGCCATAGGCTCTGGTGCTTTCACGCCCCGTGATGGCATCTGGATTCTATGGAGGAAGGAGACGACACAGGAGGACACGGATATTTCTTTCTTTTCTTTTTTTTTAAGTTTTCTATTTATTTTGAGAGAGAGCAAGTAGGGGAGGGGCAGAGAGAGAGAATCCCAAGCAGGCTCTGGGCTCAGGGCAGAGTCTGACTCGGGGCTCAAACCCACAAACTGTGAGATCCTGACCTGATCTGGAATCAAGAGTCAGATGCTTAACCGACGGATCCCCCAGGCGCCCCCAATCTTGTCGACTTTCTGAGCCAGGGCAGTGTGAAGTCTCACAGACGAGGCCTCTAGGACTGTGGAGTTAAGTGGGGAAGACCAATGGGTATTTCTCTCACCGCAGAAGTCAGAGAACACTGCAGGGAAAGAGTAAAGGGCAAGCGTCTAAGCAGTACACAGGCTAGGGAGATAATC
Organism: Hyaena hyaena; assembly: GCF_003009895.1. Classification (NCBI taxonomy): domain Eukaryota; kingdom Metazoa; phylum Chordata; class Mammalia; order Carnivora; family Hyaenidae; genus Hyaena; species Hyaena hyaena. The sequence continues at coordinate 570,236 of NW_024081625.1, read as the reverse complement.
GGAGTGAATTAGATGCTTCGGTCTAGACTCAGTCTGTGGGGTTCTTGCCAAAGGGCTGGGGCTTCAGCCTGCAAACGAGCGTGCGAGTCTTTTAAGATGTGTTATATGGAAACCAACTTGACAATAAACTATTTGTAAACAAACAAACAAAAAAAGATGTGAGTCAATGCTTGGAGCATCGTACCCAGGAGGACTCTGAATATGGCCGGATGTTTTCAAAATAATTCATGACACAGGACGAGAAGGGTGCCTCGTGTGTGGAGGTGGAGGGGTGGGGGCTGCAGCACCTGTCACCGGGGCTGAGGAGCAGTGACCTCTCCGGAGAGGGCCAGGGATGTACCATCAAGTTGAGTAAGCACACTGATTTACTTCTATTTTATGATCCACACAATAAGCAGAACAAAGTTTTCTAAAGATACCTGTAGATTTTACCAAAAAAGAGAAAATGTCCCTTGTCCATATTGGGAATTCTCCTACATGACTTCCATGAGCCCCTGTCTGCCCCCCTTCTTGGCAGCCCTGGAAGATGGAAAGCGACGCGGCTGAAGACAGGAGCAGTGTCATCAAGGCGGGAACCAAAGGCAAACTGAACAAACACTCAGCATGACAGTTTTCAAGGGATTAGAAAACATTCTCTCTGTAAAGGACAGCTCAGTGGGGGTAAGGGTGTGGGGGTAGGGTCTGTGTCACGCCCTGAGACTCAACAGGGCAGGCATACAAAGAAAAAGGGGGCTCTGGGGAGACGAGGACTTTTCCTGGCAAGGATATAATCATTTTGTTCTCATAAACACCGAACAGGACCGCTTCCGCGCGGTGCCTGAGGACTCACGGCTGAACGCCAGCTCCCGAGAGGTGCGTATTCAGCGCCCGGACAGAAGCACCGAGTCGCGCTTCCTGACAACACGCGCCCCAGATACAGATGGGTGCTGGGTGGCTGGGCGGCCGCGCAGTCACAGGCTCAGTGCTCATCAAGAAGGTGGCATTTCTGCAGCCCAGTCTAGAGACCTCCAGGCAGGGCAGTGGCCACAAACGTTTGGATCTTCAACAAAAATTTTAGAAATTATGCTAACTGAACACAGAAACCGGTGTTCAGCAGGAGGCAAAAAATAAAAACCCCGATCCATTTTTTGCCCTTTTCCCAAGGAAACCAGAGCCTCTCTCACTGCTGTGGGAGCTCTTGTGAGTTCGTTCGCAAGCATAGTTCATTCACGACAGTGATTTCTGTACAGACATTACTCAGAAGGTTGGGGGTGGCTGTCCCACGTGAATACTGTTGAATGACCAGAATCTGGAATTCGCCGGGCTTTTAAGGTTCCGTTCCTGCCTCTTCCTGAGCCCCTGCTCTCACCGAGAGGCTGGCTGCCCTGCGCACCGGGGTCCAAGGGCCGCGGTGGGGCCTTTCGGCTGCCGCCTGTGGGCAAATATTCAAATACAGTAAAAACTAGACATAGTGAGCAAGGAAAATGGGGCTAGGACATGCGGCCACTAGAGGGACAACATTGAGGGTGTGGGTTCTGATCCCCCAGGAACCTGCTGAGGGGCCTTGAGCTGTAAAAAACTGCACCAGCAGAGAAGTAAGACCACTCTGCAGGCAGGAATGGGCGGGACTTTGCCTCGCCCCCACCCCCTCCACCCTCCACGTTTCTTTGGTGTCCATTGTGTGCCAATCAGCACAAAGAAGGTGCAGATTTCTGCTGTCTTGAGAAGAAACCAATGCTGAGTAGGTGTGAACAGGGGAAGCAGCATCAGGGGCGTCAGGCAGCGGGTGGGAAGCAGGACCAGGGTGTGACAGAACACGGCGGCCCCTACAGCGCACAGAGGCCTCTGCTCTGCGCCCCTCGCTGCCCACTGTGATGCAGCCCTGAACTCCGGGCTCCAGCCTGCCCTCTGCTGGGTCTCTCGCCCCCTGGGGCCCTGGCCCGGCTGGTGGTGGCCTCCAGGGAGGACAAGTCTCCAGGACTTGGGGTCCACCGGGCCTACCCAGCGATGAGGAGACAAGCGGCTGCCTGCTTTTCCTCCTGAGCACCCCAACCCCGAGGCAGGGACTCGGGCACGGGCCGGGTGTGGGCATGAAGATCGCTGTGCCCGCAGGGACAGGGGGGCACCGGTGCAAAGGGCCCTCAGCACCGTGCGAGCACACACCGCACATGCGCAGATATGTTCACTGCACAAACAGCTGGCTTTTCTCTTCCACAAGTACGCATGCACACGGGCGCACACACACTGACCACCTCTTCTCCACGTGCGCACACATCCGGCCTTCCTTCCTCTGAGCGCGCACAATCACACATGCACACACCTCCGCCTCTCTCTTCCAAGGGCATGAACGCTCGCACGTGCACACTCCAATCCCCTCTCCACATAAACGCTTGTGCGTACAAAATCTACCCTCCTTCCGCCTGCGTGAACACACACCCACAAATACACCCGTGTGCACATTCACACACCTGGCCTCCTCTCTCCCTGGCCCACATACACCCGGACCCCTCTCCTCCACCCCTGCACACGCTTGGCCCCTCTCCAAGTCTGTGCGCGCACTGGCACGTGCACAGACCCGGCCCTTCTCTAGGTGTGCGCCCACCTCCGACCCCTCTCCGAGGGTGCACGCACACCGGCACGTACACACTGCCAACTCTTCTCCCAGTGCGCGCGCACACCGGCACGTGCACACCTCCGGCTCCTCTCCAGGTGTGCGCACACCGCCGGGCCCTCTCCAAGAGCGCGCGCACCGCGGCGGCTCCGCGCCGGGCTCTCCGTCTCCGTCCCCGCCCGGCGCGCACGCGCATACGCACCCGCACCCGCCCGCGCGCAGCCCATCCCCCTCGGAGCGCGCGGGCCGCACCGGCGGGAGGAGGAGGAGGGCGAGTAGGGCGGCGAAGGCGCGAAAAGGCGCGCAGGCGCGCTGCGGGAGCCGGCCCGCCGCCCACGTCACGTCGCCGCGCCGCGCACGTCACGCCGCCCGTCGCCCGCTCGCAGGGTGAGCCCCGCGCGCCGGCGCCTCGCAGGGCAGGGACCCCGGGGCCGAGCGCGCCGCCGGGACCCCGCCCGTGCCCGCGCGCCGGAGCGAGCCAGGTGCGGCGGGCCGGGGTCCCGCGGGGGGCGCAGACGCGCGGGCGCCGGCCCCGGTCGCGCCGCCCTCCCGCCGCGTGTGCGCGCCGGGTCTGCGGCTCCCGCGTCCTGGGCCCCGGGCCCCCCGCGCCCGCGCCGCCGTCGGCGGCCCCCGGGTGGCCCGGCGGGGTCGCGGGCGGGGACCCGGGGCCCGCGGGCGGGCGTTCCGCGGAGCAGCGGCGCGAGCGCCCAGCGGGGTCGGGGGTCGGGGGCCGGGGTCGGCCCGAGCGCGGGGTCGGGGACCCCGCGGGCGAGGCGCGGGGTGGGGGCGGCGCTGACCCGACTGCCGGTTCCGGCGCGGGAGGAGCGCGCGCGCGCGCGCGCGGCGGCGGAGGCCGGGTGACAGGCCCGCCGGGCCGGAAGCCCACCTGTCACGGTGGCCGGGGGTGGCCGGGTCTTTGTGTGGGTCTTGGGGGGTGGGGGGGCGCTGTCTCTGCCCTCGGGCGGGGCCGGCAGGCAGCTGCCCCCAGGGTGGGCTGCGGGTCTGGAGAGCAGGGCGCCTGCTACCCGGGGGCCCCTCGGGGCTGGCGGGGCCGGGGCGGGGGCGGGGGGGGCAGGCGTGGATGGTTTATTAACTTGCTTTCCCGTTCTTACTCATTTCTTGTTTCGTTCTTTTCTTACCAGGAAAATCCGTCTTCTCTGGAGGGTGAACCTTTATAGCCTCGACTTCACGGATCTGGTAACATGGCAAAAGATGTGAGTGCGTCCGCTTCGCGCTGCAGACGCGTTTCCCTGCACCCCAGGCGCCCTGCCTTCCCCCCGCGGTTCAGAGCCGCGACGCCCGCGCTGCGGGACAGTGTCTGTGCGGACCTTCGGGGCAGGTGAAGCAGGTTCAAGCCGGAAGGATGGAGGGGACCCGCCGGGCCCCGAGGACGGCGTGTGTCGCTCCTGCGGGCCCGAGTGACACCGCGGACGTTTTCTTGGTGCTCCCGGTGTGTGAGCGCGCGGCTGGTTACTTGAGGTCAGGTGCGGGGACTGGGGCTGGGCCTGGGTGCCCTGGCCCCCGCCCCGCTTCTGGGTGGCGCACAGGCGCTTAATCCACCTTCAGTCCATAAAGGGCTACGCACTTGCTTTGGCCACTTTTTTTTTCCTCAGAAAAATGAAGTTTGGTGACTCATGAAATGTGAAAAATTCTACTTTAGCTTTTTCTGGATTTGTCATGAAAGTGTAGAGTACGTTGAATAATTTTTAAGACTTATTCCAGGAAACAGGCTTTTAGGTTCAAAAATAGCGTGTTTTATTGATCCTGTAGTTCTTTGCTGCACTTCCCGAAGCCCAGGCTGCTCACTGTGCGTGGTCCTGTCAGCATCAGGGAAAGGGGGTGTTTGTTTCTTACCTGCCAGGCAGCTGGGAAATACAGTCTAGACACATGTCCCGAAAACGTGCCTCATGTCTGTGGGGCCAGATCCTGGGTGTTAAGCCCTACTGTCAGTTCAGAGGTGTTCGTGCTCCCTGAGAAGCCTAACTGAACGCGAGCCTCGCTCTCAGTGAGCGTCAGGCATGCGCTGTCAGGCCCTCCGCCCTCCAGCGCTGGGTTTCGTTCGGCAGGGTGTGTGAGTGCATACCTGCACCCTGTGTACTGTGGCTGAAGTTCAGATCCCAACCTGGACACGATGTGAGGCTGCGGTCATCGCCTCTGGTTGCATGTGCTGCTGGCCGTGCCCTGTTCTCTGGGATTTACACCCCAGGGGTGCCCAGCGGGGAGGGGGGGTGCCCAGCGCAGGGAAGTAGGCGTCTTGGAGGGAGCCGCTGCTGGGGTGCGGCTCTGGGCTTGTGTGTTCCGGAAACCACGCTTCTCCATTAACCGAATGGCTCTTTGTTGGGAGGTCGTCTCAGAGTCCGTGGTGGTCTGGAGATGCAGTCACGACCGCTGCCATCTCCTCTGACGGTCCCTTCCACAGGAGCAGCCTCTGCCGGGTCCTTTGCTGCAGTGGGGGGGTGGGCACCGTGGCAGTCGTGGGGTAGCTTGGGCTGACGGACGGCACCAGGACGTGGAGTGGAGTGCTGTCCCCGTCCTGACAGCTAGGGACGCCAGGTGTGGCTGGAACCCAGGCTCAGCAGGGCTGGTGGGTCGGGCTGGAACGGGGTTGTAGCCCAGGGAAAGGCATTCGGCCTTTTCTCTAGCTACCTTGTATTTCTCGAGTGGGGGTGTGACGTCTGAGTTTGGGAAGGTGACCCTGGCAGCCAGTGTTTTAGGGGAGGCCGTAGTGGCTAATCTCAGCAGGTGGAGCTAAGTGTAAGGTCAAAGCCTGTAGGCACAGGCGGGGACCAAGCCTCTTGGGTTGAAGGGGGTGGGCTGGGGCCCCAGCTTTGCAGAGTCCTGGGGACTCTGTGGAAGCCTGGAGGGGGCTGGAGTTAGGTCCTGGGTCACCGTGAAGGAGGACAGATTGAGGGGACGGGGAGGGCCCAGCCGGGCGGGCTTTGGCACGGAGGATGAGGGGCGATGGCGCGGCAGCTTCCCTCCGCTGGAGGCCCAGGAGCGCCAGCAGGGTTTGGGGCACCAGCTTGAGCCTGTTGACTTGGGGGGGGAGGTGGGCATGGGGCCTAGGGACGGGCAGCAGGCCAGGGACAGTGATGGCCACCCTGACAGGTGAGCCATGGGCCACGGAGTGGGCATCTGGGCATGCAGCCTGCTGCCGCAGGCCTGCCCCCCAACCTGCGTCTCTGGTGGGAGGGCCTGACGTCGTGTTCCGGAAAGACTTGTGTCTTTTCGCTCATCGTGTTGTGTGTCTCCGTTCAGAGTTGACAGGAGCCAGGCCCCTGGGCGCCTGGGTGCCTTGTGCCTGCCTCAGCCCTTGGCACGTGCGTGTGGGCATGAGGCGGAAATGCCACTGTTGAGGGTGGCCTGCTGGCTGGGTTTGTGCGCCAGTCCTGTGCCCGGCAGGAGCACGGTGTGCTGTTCTGCTGCTTTCTTGACACTCGTGGTGGCAGGAGATGGCAGACAAGTTGGGGGGCCGGGGAAATGGGGGGCCCTGGGAATGGGGAGGGCTGGGGGCAGGGAATCCAGAGGGGGCTAAGGACATGGGGGGGACCCAGGGGGCAGGAGGTCTAGAGGCAGGGGTGTGTGGGGGGGTGGGGAGACTGGGGCACGGAGGGGCTAGGGGTAGGGCGTAGAGGAGGGATGGGGGAGCGGGGGCCACTCCGGGCCAGGAGGGCATGGGGGCCTTGGGGGGGGGGGTCAGCGGGCTGGGGCATGAGAAGGCAGGGCCGCGGTGTCTGGTGGCCGGGGCCCCTGAGGAAGCGGGTTGTGGGAGGGCAGGAGGGGCTTGGAGGCGTGTGGGACCCGCGGGGGCCCAGACCTGGAGCCTGGCTGCTCTGCCGTCGACTGTACCCCGGGTCTCCTGTGTCCAGAACACAAATAAATATTTGCGTACGTTTGAAAAGGAAATTGAGACAAAACGCTGTAATTCCTGTGCTTAAAAAAGCCCTTGTATTTTCCAGCAGCAAATGAAAATAAGCCTGATTCCCTGGTAATAAGTAGCTGGCTTTTCATCTCATGAGCATGTCTCTTCACCCGGAGGCGTGCAAGGCTGCTGTCGGTGTCCTTGCAGCGCATCCCCGGCCGGGGTGCGGGAGGGCGGAGGCCCGCCGCCCTTCTCCAAGAGGCTGGCTCGGAAGCACAGACCGCGTGGGCCCAAAGTCTTTAACGTTCATTTATCCGAATTACATTGGTATATGCTGACGATGAAAAATTCAAGTGATAAAAACCCAAAGTCAGTTTTTGTACCTGGTGTGGAGGAGAGAAAACTCAGCCGCTGCAGAAGCACACAGTGACCTGGGGTCTGGTCACGTCCAGAGGTGGCCACGGGCAGTGGTTTTGGGAGTTGCTTCCAGAATCTCATAGAAGAATACTGGCCGGACCTGGGACCTGGGGTGGGCGTGCCTGGCTGTGGGGGCTGGCTGTACAGTGACAGCGGTGCCCTCCCGTGGTCCCCACATCCCTGGAGGCTGGCGGTCAGTGCTGACAGAGGCTGGCCCCGGGGTCCCCCTGGCCGCACGCAGGCTGCTCCTCTGCTCTTACATGTGCATCATGGGCGATGCTTCTGTGTAGCGTTCTTGCTGGGCAGGGCCCACGGTGGCTCGCATTTGTCACCACCCTGGGACCGTGTAGGTCTCTGCTCACAGCCGTCGGCCTGTCCCTCCACCGGGGGGGGGGGGGGGTCTCCTTACCCAGGGAGGAGAGGAATGTTATTTATGTACTCTCTTATGAAACTAGCTGTGTGAATTGTATTTTGTGCCGACCACGGCTCCCGTGAGCACAGATCACGATTGAGAGGGTTGGCCAGGCTGAGAAGACAGTCATTTTCAGCACCAAGAAAGGCTTCTGAGGTAAATGGCAACTTCGGAGATGATCCAGAAAGTCTAACTGGTTTGTAGGAGAAATTGCCATCATGCGAAGTAGAAGGGAGAAGACACCTGACACGATGGTGCGCCCGTGTACCGGCTGTGTGCGCGCAGCGCGGCCCCACGTTTCACAGGCCGAGTGCGAACTCTGTGTGCACCCCGGACCTTGCAGGAATGTGAGGAACGGGGAGCCGGCTGGCCGGTCTGTAAGGTCGAGGAGGTGCTTTGCGGGTGGCTGCAGGCGCAGGGGCAGCGGGGGGCTGGTCCTGTGCTGGAGCAGTGCGCTGCCAGCCCCGGCGGGGAGCTGGTCCGCCTGTGTGCCAGCTGGTGTGAGTCCACCGTGTGCTCCGTGAGCTTACGGAGGATTCTCTACATGGTGTTCGGAGAGCCTGAGGCCCTGAAGAGGAACACGTGCCATCTAGGCTCTGGGGGGTGATAACGAGGCCTGGCTATGCCACTAGTGGACCAGTGAGCTTATCTACAAATACACGTACTGGGTATGGTTTTTCAGTCCCAGACCTCGAGGGTGAAACCGGGGCTGGAGAAATAAACATGGTAACCGGAACCCAGCCATCTCCTTGCCGTTGGATGGAGTGTTTTGTGGGACCAGGCGCTAATCCCAGCGCGTCGTTCTGTCCTGGCGAGGCGGTGAGTCCCTGGTGGGCATGGGGAAGGGGCTGTAGCCCACACGGGTCTCTGTGGTGGTGTGCTTGCTCTTACACGGGCTCTGCGTGGCCCAGAGTCCACGTCTTTCTGCGGGGGATGGGACTGGGGAGGCCCCAGGGTGAGGTGAGCAGCAAGAAGCTGCAGCTTGACAAAGAGACGCCCTGGACGTGTTGCTGTGAAACAGGTGTCGTATGAGTGAACGCTTGGTGTCAAATTCAGAAGATGGAAGGGACTTCCTTCTCCTAGAATCAGTTCTGCGCCTGGGGCTTGTCACGACACCGTTAGGAAATGGCCCCGGCTTGCGGGGTGGCTTCTAGGCGATGTTTCCCTCAAGAACTGCCTTTCTGGAAAGCTGTGCTCTTGAGAACATTCTTGTCCACACAAGATGCCAGCTTCCCGTGCGTTGGGCTTCGCAGCGTCTGTTGGTGGGACAGGGCTTGGGTCAGCCCGGCAGGTGCTTGCTGAGGGCGTGCAGGTGTTGGGAGTGCAGCCGCGTTAGGGGTGACTACCCCCCGGGCACCCCCCAGTGCCACCTGGCCTCCCCTCGTGCTCCCCACCCCCCTGTGTCCCCCAGGCATCCCCTTCCTTGTGCCTCCCAGGCACCCCTGGCCACCCCTGGAACCCACTTAGGTGCCTCCAGCCATCCCCAGGCACCACCTGACTCCCCCAGGCCCTCCCAGCCACCCTCAGCACCCCGGCACGCTGTGACTCACGGTTGTACGACAGGCACTCCCGGTGCCCAGTGTCTCGGTGTCCCGTGACCTGGTGTCATGCCACAGGCAGGCCCTGCAGGGGCCGCACCCAGAGCAGCAGCCGTATGTGCGTGCGGCGCATCGGGCAGCGGGAGGTGGTCTGCTGTCGGAACTGGTGAAGGGGAGACAAGGCGGATACAGACATAAACACGGTACTGTGAACTCAGACGCGTGTGTGCCTCCCAGTCCTTTAGGCGCAAGCCTTTCCTCCGTGAGCAGCCTGCTTGCCCGGGGTGCCATGTCCGTGTCCGGGGAACGGACAGAGGACACAGAAGACACTGAGAGACCCCAAGTGCAGCTTCCAGAGTGTTTGCGGGTTTTCCAGGGTTTTAATGACACATGAAGCGGCATAAATGGGTACGTAGGGGCCACACAGCTGACCTGCTGCACTCTGCCCCTCTTTCTGGAGCGTGGAATGCCCATCCCACTGTGAGGACGCACCCTGGGTCTGCAGTCTCGGCACCAGGGCTTCTGGTGCTTTCTGGCCAAATCTCCACTTTGTGTGGATCCGTCATGATGTCCAGGGAGGAGTTCTTGGATGTGCCACTGTGCGCGGGCACAGACATGAGCGAGCACAGACCTGTGTGTGCGCGGATGCGGGCGGGCACCGGCCTGTGTGGGCGTTGGAGGGTGCGCTGACGTGGGCGGGCGTGTGCAGGCTTGTGTGGATGGGCACAGTGTGCGTGCGCCATTGTGGGCAGGCGTGTGCGGACACGGTGTGTGTGCGTGGACATGGGCAGGAGGGCACGGCAGGCGTGTGCGGACACAGGCTGACGTGCGCGGGCATGGGCAGGTGTGTACAGGCGTGGGTGAGGGTGTATGGGCATGGGCGGAGGCGTGGGCATGGCGGGTGGGCACGGGCAGGTGTGCATGGGCATGGGTGAAGGTGTGCGGGCACAGGCCGGCGTGCGCAGGTTGGACGTGCGTGTAGGTACGTGCACGGTGTCTTTGAGACATCAGATAACTTTTCTAAAGGATTGTGTCAGATTGTGGGAGAGAACACATTGTAACAGTCCCTTTTCAACATTCCGTTTGATCACAATTTAAAAGCCTACAAAATCTGGTTCATTTGCAGGTAAAATTTTAAATTGTGTTTTTAGTTTGCATTTCTGGATGTAGAGGTTGGATCTTTTCCTTTTAAAACATGTTGCTTCGTGAATTGAAGGGCATCTCTGGTGTTCGTTTTCTGTCCTGATGTGTAGTTCCTGTTGACCTGCATGTGCTGTATAAACTTACATGTTAAGCCTTCGTTCATCGTTTCACAGCAAAACGTTAACGTTAGCTTAGGTGTGCTTTCATCGTGGTAGCAAGAGTTGTAAACCTGAAACGATTTTAACATAAATGTATGGGAAATATACTTTGAATTTTAATGTTAAGCACAGACAGTTTTTAGGTAGTTTAAGCGTGTTTCCTGCACTTGATTGGCGAGTATGTATCTGTTCATCTTCATTCAGTGAGATCCTCAGGACGCTCTGAAGCCTAGGTTGGGGTTAGTGGTCAGGACTCTTGTAACTTCCTGGGCACATGACAGTGCAGCATAAGTATAGCCCCTTAGATCTTTTCAGCCTTGCACAACGTTTTCCTTCCTCTCCTGGCGAGTATTAATGACTTGGATTACCTTGAAGGGGTCTTATGTTTCTCTTGTTTTATTTGCTTTTCAGTAAAGTGAGGATTTGAGTGAAAATACCTTATTCTACCTGTCTTGGCAGCACCTCAGTCCTGGGCTGTGGGGAGAGAGGACGAAGGGGGAGTTCAGCCTGCACGTTTGCCCCAAGGCTGAGCATGGGGGTCAGTCATCACGTCTTAATGGCTTTGACCTGGTGCACTCTGAAATTCCGCCAGGTCGTCTAGAAGGTGTTTATCTGAAACGTCTCCTTTTTTTAAAATTCGAGTACCTTGTTAGGAAGGATGTGCCGCGTCAAAGGTATTTGCCTTAATACAGCCTAAAGGAGCGGCCTCTGAGTTCGGCTGTGGGTTATGAGGTGCCCCGTCCTCGTCTTAGGGCGCCCTTGCTGGGCAGCCCCGGCGCAGGCACAGCTCCAGCAGAAGGGAAGCCACAAAATTCAGCAGTGGGTTTTGCAACCAGAGAACTTCGAAACCCTGGCCTGTAGACCCAGGTGTTAGCAGGGCATCTCCCGGCCGGAAGTGGAGGCTCCCGGGGGCGCCTTCCTCCCGTGGGCGTGCCCCCTCTTCCTGACACACTGGACAGTGGCCGTCATGGCGCTGCATGGCTGCGTCTCACTTTGGGGGCAGGAGGGGTGAGGAGTTGGTGAAGGGGCCTGACGCTCCGAGCGCTCGTGCGTCCTGGGCCGTTGTGTGTCGCTGGCGTGTGGACGGTGCTCCTGGAGACGGGGCTCGCCCTGGGACTCTGCGCGCTCCTTCCCCTGGGGACGGAAGGGCCGGTGGCAGGGATGGGGCCGTCCTGTCTGTCCATCCCTGCGGCTGCGGCCGCGGCCCACCTGGGCCCCTGGCGGTTGTGAAGGACGGTGGTCCTTGTTCGAGCTCCTGGCCTCCCTGACTTGGTTCTTGTTAAAAGGAAAGTTGGGTTCTTTCTGAAAGGGAGAAAGTAATCATTTTTCCAGTAGAGAAGTCAGATTAGCGTGTTGTTAGCGTCTAAATTAGCCAATAAAATAAAGATCCTCTACGAGCAGAAAGTGTGTCCACCTCTGGCTGTGTTACTCTTCCACCCTCCACGGGATGGCGGGTGTGCCCGAGTGCACGTGAAGCCATGGGACTGTGGTATTTCCTGGAAACGGTCTCCGTGTCAGGACAGACCCAGTGAGCGGATCAGCGCTGTGTGCTCTGAGTCCAGCTCTCCGTCTGGCCGGGGGCGCAGCCTCAGGCACATGCTTCTCTGGGGCTTGGGGACTCATCCCCAGAATGAGGGTGACAAGCACTCCTTCCACTCAGGGCAGCGAAGCCGAGTTGCCAGGCACGCATCTGCCCAGCCCCCGCCTGGCAGCCCCGGGTGGCTTCTGAGGACAGGCCAGTGGCTCTGAAGCTCTTGGGAGCTCATCGCAGGCCTGGGCCTCTCACGCACGCTTCCTGGCTGTGAGGGACTGTTCGAATCAGAGCTCCGGGGAGGGCCCCACTCCTCGTGCGGCCGAAGGGTCAGCTCCCCGTTAGGGCCTGAGCCTGGGAATGAGTTGGGGTGCAGGGGGCCTGCGGGCTCCCAGAGGCGGGGTAGGTGGGGGATGCCGCTTTTCTGTCAAGCGCCCAGGGTCCCTCGGCGTGTTTTGTTTGCCTCGTCCCTCAGCTCGGCCCCCCGTCTCCCTGCCGACAGCTCCCTGCCCACGGCCCCACTACAGTTGGGGCAAGTCTTGTGGGAGGTGGGCAGCAGGAACTGGTCCTGATGGATGAGCCCCTGCTCCCGGGGCTCCCCCTTTGAAGGAGCTGAGGCCAGGGCACGGCCGCCCAGAGGGTGGGTGTAGGGGGTCTTGGCAGTGTGGGCTTGGGTTAAGGAGAAAGCGCTGGCATGGCCGTCGGGCAGGTTCAGTCCTTGCTGTAACGCAGAAGGCAGAGCCCTGTTCTCCTGGGGAGTAACTTACTGATAAGTCACATCCCAGCCTGCCGTCACACGTCCCCTATCACATGTCCCCGTCAGGCCGGGGCAGCGGTCTCCCTCCACTGCTCAGCAGGTGTGAAAGTGCAGCGCGTGCCGCACAGCGTCCTCGATGTAGATCTGCTGCGGAAACGCCGGAAAGTGGGATGTAGGCAAATATTTTAAAATTGTCTTGGAGCCATGTTCTGTTTTTTCCAGGCAGCCTCGCATTTGTGCGTGCTCAAAAAAACTTTGACGTTTTTCTGGCAAAAAGGCAGAGGGTGAAGTGCAGAGCGCAGTCAGACATGGAAGAAAAGCAGTCGTGGTTCTCTGCGTCTGCCCGGGAAGGGCTGCAGCCATGGGGGGGGGGCAACCCAGGAGAGACCCGGAGTGGGGGGGCTGAGACTGCGGGGGAGGGGGACGACCCAGGGAGAGACCCGGAGTGGGGGGCTGTGACTGCGGGGGAGGGGGACAACCCAGGGAGAGACCCGGAGTGGGGGGCTGTGACTGCGGGGGAGGGGGACGACCCAGGGAGAGACCCGGAGTGGGGGGCTGTGACTGCGGGGGAGGGGGACGACCCAGGGAGAGACCCAGAGTGGGGGGTGCTACGACTGCGGGGGAGGGGGACCCAAGGAGAGACCCAGAGTGGGGGGGCTGCGACTGCGGAGGAGGGTGCGAGGGGGACGACCCAGGAGAGACCTGGAGTGGGGGGGCTGCGATTGCGGGGGAGGGGGACAACCCAGGAGAGACCCGCAGTGGGGGGGTGATAGTTTGATGATTCTGCACTCAGCTAACGTTCTGGTTTGGTGCACTGGGTGGAGTCGGGCAGAGGTGATGGGTCGTGATCTATGCCCGTGTCTCTGGTGGTGCTCAGGGGACCGAAGCGCATTTCCAGGCTGGGGGAGGCTGCACGTCGGGGGGTGCCGGTAACAGTGCAGAAGACGCCCGCCAGGCGGGCTAAAACCCGTGGTTGGGGGGGGTGGCAAGGACAACCCTAACTTGTGTGTCAGTTCCCAGTGTCGTGGCCCCTGACAGAGAACCCAGGTTCTCACCTAAGTTTCAGAGATCCCGCCCCATCTGCCACACCCACTCCTCCCCCATCGCCCCACCTGCTGGAATCTGCACTCGACCCCTGCGTCTGCCCTCTGCGTCTGCCCTCACCGATGGGCCTGAGGCTCTCTCCTGAGGATGCGGGCTTCCCATGGCCGCTCGCTGGAGCGTGCACTCTTGGTGTGAGTGTGCGTTTCCTCTGCACACTCACTCCTTTCCAGCCCCCACTGCCCTGCCCATGGCTCAGGGCTGGTGCTCTGTGACCTTCCACCCTGTTCTGTCCGCTCTGTGGATGTGGACCTCTGCTCTGTTGGCTTTTGCTGCCATCTTGGTTTCTTTTCTGTGGTTGCCCCTTGGGGTCCTGACCTCAGATCCTCAGCTTTGCCTGCATCCTTACCTGTCCCTTGTCATCTCTGATCTCATTATTATGATTCTGTGTCCTTTGTTTGGAAAATGTCGGTAGCCTCATGCATATCTGCTTCCATAGCACAGTCTTCCGTTAAGAATTCACATATCAGGGGCACCTGGGGGCTCAGTCGGTTGAGTGACTCTTGATTTCGGCTCAGGTCGTGATTTCACAGTTCATGAGTTCGAGCCTCATGTCGGGCTCTTCACTGACAGTGTGGAGCCTGCTTGAGATTCTTCCTCTCTCTTTACTCCTCCCTTGTTCTCTTTCTCTCTCAAAAAGTAAATAAACTAAAAAAAAGAATTCAAATGTTAGAAAACTGACAGTTATTGAAAGTCATAGTTCAGGTGACTCTACTGTTAATATTCTGGGGGTGAGGGGCGCCCGGGTGGCTAGTCGGTTAAGCGTCCGACTTTCGCTCAGGTCATGATCTCGCGGTTCGTGGGTTCGAGCCCCGCGTCGGGCTCTGTGCTGACTGCCAGCTCAGAGCCTGGAACCTGTTTCAGTCTGTGACTCCCTCTCTCTCTGACCCTCCCCTGCTCGTGCGGTCTCTCTCTCTCTCTCCTAGAAATAAATAAAACATTAAAAAAAATTAAAAAAAAATATTCTGGGGGTGATTTGGGGGATGGCCCTAGACACATGTGTTTGAGCACACACATCTGTCACCCAGCTTTACGGAAATGCCCGCTCTTTTACTTCACAACTTGGCCCTAGACAACCTGGTAACGTAAACATAGATTGTTACAAAGACACTTTTTTTAATTGAGAGGAAGAGAGAGGGGCACAGGTTGGGGAGGAGCAAAGAGAGAGGGAGAGAGAATCTTCAGCAGGCTCCACACTCAGCCCGGAGGCTCAGTCCTGCGACCCTGGGATCACGACCTGAGTTGAAATCCAGGAGTTGGATGCTTCGTGGGCTGAGCCTCCCAGGCGTCCCTACGAAGACACTTTAATGGGACCTTTGAGATGAATATAAGTGCAGGCAGAGAGAAGGAGGGGGTGACACCCTGCACCCCGTCACTGTCCTGAGTGGCTCTGCTCCTGGCTGGCTGTGCGCACTTCTCCGCCTGCCGGGCGAGTGTGAGGCTGGTTACAAACATGTCCGCTCATTGAATATTGTAGAGTTCTCTCTCAAGGATGAGAACCCTAAAAGTACCCAAAATGAGGGACAGTGAGTTAGTGTCGTCAGAGAGCTAGTGGCTGGGGGTTGGGAAGGTTTGCATCAGCATAGAGCTGGTGTTCAGATGTGTCCCCGTTTATCTAGTCCTGCTAATGGCCATGTAGGTTGTTTCTGGAACCTCCTTTCACAGTGAGCAGAACTGTGACCACAACACTTGGCCGGTGGGCTCTCACAGCGGTGCCACAGCGTGGGCGACATGGCGGCTCGGGGCGCCGGGCTCCTGGCGTCCGCCCCGGAGCGCCGAGGCAAGAATTTGCAGCAGGGGCGCCGTCTGAAGCCCGTGTCCCCCCGGCCGGACCCAGCGCTCCTTCTTAGCTTGTTTCTACCTGATTCTCTTGTCCACGTGGCCGCTTGGAACTGTTTTTTTACGCGATGAACCGTAGCCCTACCTTAGACACGTTTGTGTAACGTGCCACCTCGTCACTTTGTGGTGTCACGGCAGTGCCCCCTCTGTGGCGGGGGGAGGGGGAGGCGGGGAAGTGCACAGGGCACAGAGTTGAAGAGGGTCAGCCACGTCCCCGCACGCTCCTCTGTCTGTCGTCACAGCCTGCCCCAAACTTCGTGACCTGGGACCATGGCGTCGTCACCCACGGCTTCCAATGGCTTGTGAGTTTGGCTGCAGCTGTGCTGGCTTGCAGCCCAGGACCCGAAAGTGTCACCTGTCGACACGTGCCCCAAGGCCCCATGGTAGGACCACATCCGAGCTCACTCACCTGGTCCTTGCCGGGCTTCGTTCATTTCCAGGTTGGTGGCCGGAGATTGCCCCCAGCCCCTGGCCCTGTGGGCCTCTGCCCGGGAGCTTCCCCTGCCAGGGCAAGTGAGCAGCCGGGGGAGGGAGGGAGGGGATGGATGGAGCGAGGCCCACGCACACACGCGCGCGCACACACACACACACACACACACAGGGAGAGAGCCGAGCCAGCAAGACCCCAGTCTTGAGACCAGATGTGGACTGTGCAGATCTGCTCATGGGGAAGGGGTTGGGCGGGGCTGTGAAGTGCCCCCTTACCTCCCGCGTTGGGTGCACGCAGGCCTGGAGGGTGCCCACAGGCTGTGTCTTCGAGGGGCGTCTGTTGCCAGAAGGATGGTGGGGCTGGGGTCCCTGGTCCTGTTTGCTCTGTAGTCCGGGGAGGGTCTCTGTGGGACCCACAGGGTGGTGTGAGGGGCCCGGCCTTCCAAGTACGTCTGGACTCTGCTCCTTCCTCAGATCACCCCCGAAGCTCGCAGTGTCGACGAGCGATCTGTTCCTTACGCGGCTGACTCTTCCGGCCAGGTGCCGGGGCTGTGCACCCCTCGGTGAGGCTGCGTGGTGGGGTGGCCCCGGGGTTGCCTGGGCAGGCACTCTACGCTGTTGCTACTTTGGTAAGTTAGAATGTAGTTGGCATTTCAGTGTCCACCTCTAGTTGGTTGAATTTTCTCTGTAGCAGCTGAGTTTTACTGCTGTGAGCGGGATCATTGTATCCAATGTGAGAAAATACACAGTAACTGGTTTTATTTTCTTTAAGTACAAACCCAAAAAGCTGAGTATAAGTGTGGTGAGAACTCAGGTTAGTTGTGACAAACGAGTGCCTTGGCTGCTGGTTTAGTGTTCATACGTTCAGCATTTTGGTGTTTCTTACTGGAGGGGAGGTTTGCATCTTAGGTATAAAGAGTGTGGAGGAAAGTAAGTTCTATGCGCTTAATTTAAAACTAAGTGCAGTTCCAGGGATGCCTTATAAAATACCACTGCAGCCTGGTTCCCAGGCTTGTCCCAGCGTCCCTGTGGGTTTGGCTCCCAGCACAAGCGGGAAGGGGCTTGGATGGCGTGGCCGTGATGTCTTCCTGGGTCCGTGTCTGTGGTTGTGAACTAAGGTTCTGTCATACTTACTAACGAAGCCGTGAGGACGGGTTTGTGTTAGAAAATCGCAAGGAGGCTGTAACGAACACGTTAGTATTTTCCTCTCTTCCTAGCAGTTGTGTGCTGTGTGGCCCCTGACTGGAGGAGCAGGAGCGGGGCGCCCCTGGGGTCCCCGGGCTCCAAGGGAAGGAGCTGAGCGCCTCAGTGTGGTCCGTGTGCTCCTGCGCTCCAGGCCTGCTGCGTGTGCCCGGGCTCAGGGCCCATTTCTCTTCATGGGGCTGTAGGCTCTTGAACCCACACACAGACAAGAAGCTGGTGTGAGATTACAAAGTGGGAAAGAGCAAACTCCATCACTGTGGACCTTTTCCAAGCTCCACGCAGATTTAACACACATGTCAGTGTTGATTGACTCTGTCCTGTGTGATCTGAGCTTGCTTAAACTCGTATCAGAAAGGGGGGCTCACTTCATGCACAGAGTGGGCTGTGTGCCAGTCTGTGCCCCTCGTCAGCATACTCAGAAAGGGGGGCTCACTTCATGCACAGAGTGGGCTGTGTGCCCGGTCTGTGCCCCTCGTCAGCCTCACACCAGCGCCAGCACTGGCAGGTGGCTCTGAGGGGTGTTGCTGACTTGCAGGGGCCACCTGGCAGTTGGCCGAGGGCTTCCTGCCTTGAGCCCTGGCAGTCCTGTGGCCCAGGGGCCGCCCAGGACCCCGTGGTCGTGGGCATACGGAGACGATGGGCCACCGGCTATGGGTGTTTAAAGGTTTGCACGTCGTGAGGCTGTGAGTGAAGTGGGCTGGCAGACCTCTCCTCCTCTGGGCTGAGGGGAGTCACCAGGGGTCCCACAGGGAGGGCTTGGGCTGGCGTCTGAGAGGGGAGGAGCGGAGCATCCAGTGGTGCAGGGGCCCGGCCGCAGTGACGGTGGGGGGCCAGGTGTCGGCGCCTGGGTGGGGTGTCTTAGCCGCGGTGTGGTACTTCCCTGCTCGGCTGCTCTTCACTGCCAGCCAGGGAGGTCTTGTTAGCGTGTTCGGTGTCCTTTGGGAGTCACACCCCATGAAGGGGAGGGTGTTTTAGAAAAGCACCACTGTTGGAAGGCTGAGGCTGGGACCCTGGGGGTGGAAGGGGTCGTGGGCAACAGCGCCGGCGACCTCTCCATACGTCCCTGGGTTTGTGTGTGTGGTTCAGACAGCTGCTTCTCTCCAGGACTCCACGCTGTCCACGCATTTCTGCCCAGTGGTGCCCGGTGCCCCTGTGGTCTCCCCACGCTGCCCCGTGCCTGGAGCAGGCGGGGGTCTCTCTTGAGTTGGTCATCAGGCTCCGAAACGAGTTCTGTCATCTTCCCAGAGAGCGGTTAGGGGGGACGAGCTGGGTGCGGCCTGGACACAGGCTTGACATGGGGACTGTGTTGCGCCCTGTGTCTGACGGGAGGGCAGGTGCACCAGCTCCGGAACCGGGTTCGGACAGTCGTATGCGGAAGCCGAGTGAGCTCGAGAGGCTGTCCTGCCCTGGCATTGCCGCTGCCGGGCCGTTGCTGGCTGGGCGTCGCTTTTCCGCGGCAGCCCTGCAGCCCGCACGCCGCTGCGGCTCCGGCTCCTGGACGGACCCCTCGGGGGCTGTTGCCGGCCTCCGAGGGCAGGAGCCCTGCATGCGTTGCTTTGGTCCTGACCGTTTGTCTTTGGTCCTTGGTAGTCAGTCATGTGATGCCAGGAAATTTGAGCCAAATCTGCATGCAGCTGTTAAAGTTTGCGTCAAAAATACATTCAGTGACTTCCCAGATGAAAAGAAGCACCTCTTTATGTTCTAGAGAAAGATCGGGAACTGCTGCCATCTCTTGCTGCTGAACAGTGACCTCAGTGGTTAAAATGACGGGAGACGTTTATTCTCCCGAATGGCTTCTGTGGGTCAGAATTTGGGACGTGGCTGGGTGGCCGTGTGCCCAGCCCCCGGGGAGGAGACGACGGCAGGAGGGCAGGCCCAGCTCACTGATTTCCTTTGCGAAAAGCGAGCTCGCACTGCCCGTGATTCCGACACGCGTGTGTTGTGACATGGGGCTCCTGTGCCCGGGAGACTTGCTGTGGGTAACGGGCCACCACCCGCATGCACACTGGCAGTCGCCAGCCAGCTGCTTCCTCTGTCCCGGTTACTGCCCTGCATGTTTACGCTCGGAACAGGGCCGTGTGGGAAGACGGTCTCATCAGAGGTGGTGCCCGCGGGTGCCCCACACCCAGGCGGGTCGCTGTGCCTTGGGCACCCAGCCTGCTCTGGGCATTGCAGCCCCTCCGTGCTGGGCCGCCACGCATTGTGGGCTCTCACGGGGCCAGACTGGGGGTGCATGGGCAGTGGGTGGAAGGAGCCCATTTAAGATTCTGGTCCCTTTCCTACAGGAGGTTCTTTTGAGAGACAGAAACGAGGCCTTATGGCACACGAGTCAGTGGAACTTCCATCAGGGTCCTCCCCGCAGCCAGGAGGGCGTCCAGGAGCAGACATGATGCCAGTGGGCGCACCTGCAGCCTGCTCCAGCCTCTCCTTCATGCCAGCAGCTGTCTGCCTCTGTCTCTCGCTGTGTTCTCCTGAGACTCCTCAGCTTGGGATCGGGACGCTGAGACCGGCAGGGAGGGACTGGCCTCTTCGTCCGTTCCCAGACTTTTCCAGAAAGGGCTGGGCTGGCCTGCTCGCTGCCCAGTCCGTGTACTAGGTGGCTGTGGTGGGCAGTGTGTGGCTGGGGAAGACGAAGCCCGTTTGCTCTGGAAAGGACAGCCTAGTTTGATCCCTTGAGTTGGACTGGGCGTCCCCTGGAGGGACCGGGGACTTCCTGGCTTGGTTCCCCTTTTGTATCGTGAGGGCTGCTGGGCCTGTGTCCCTGCTGCGCGGAGCCCAAGCGCCCCCTCTGGGGGGGGGATTTCCTGTGAGCGGCCGGTGACTGCCGAGCCGGAGCAGCACGCAGTGGCCCCAGGTCGGGGCAGAGCCCAGGCCGACCCACGAGGGCAGTGACAGCCCCTTCTCTTGGGGCTTCACGCTGCCAGCTCGGGGGTCCAGCCACGTGTCCTGGGGCCATCTGACAGGCATGTGGGGAGACCCAGGCTCTCCTTCCACGGCCGTGTCCTCAGCTCTGTGGTATTTGGTGTCCCGTGGCTCTGTTCGCTGGGACCAGCCTGGTGTGGGCTCCGTGGCCCAGAGAGTCGCTCCGCAGAGCCTGATGGCTTCCTCCCGGCCAGCAGTGCTCCAGCCCCTCCAGGCCTCTGTCTGTGGCCGTCTGTGTGGGCATGCGCTTGGCTCCCTCCGCTTCCGTGGAAGGGGGGATTTTGGAGAGTTCAGGAAACGTGGCTCATTTGGGTGTTGCCAGGCTCTGCGACGGGCCTGACTTCCATCTCGGGTTTCCCGTGTAGATTGTGCATTTTGGGTACACTTGGTGCGTTCTCCGGGCACCATGTGGCGACAGGGAACCCGTCCCCAGGACACTGGCAGGTCTGACCTCCGTCGTCTCCTGTGCCACAGGGCTCAGGCCAGCTGTGCCTGTCCGGAGTCCCTACCCCACACATGCCTGGGAGATGTCCCTCCGGAGGCTGCCAGCCTCAGGCCCCTCCAGGGTGGGAAGGGGCCTCAGACACCCTGGCTTCCTGGACAGACAGGACGAGGCTAGAAGGTGTACTCAGATCCCTTCATGGCAGGCTCAAACACCCGCGAGGAAAGTCCAGGCACCCCGCACAGACTTGTGAGCTTCTGTGGACGTGCGGCTTGTGTGGGGGTGTGTGTGGTCACTGTGTGCACACAGGCGTGAGTCCCTGGACACTGGGGCGTTCTTGGGCAGTGCTCCCGCTAGGCCAGGGCCAGAAATCCCACTGCCCTGGTGACTGGTGGTCAGAGGCCTGGGCAGGAGGGAGAGGAGGCTTGTCTGCAGGGATCGGTTGGCCTGTGTTGTGGTTTGTGTGCACATGTATGTGTGTATTTATGCACATGCATGCACACGTGTGAGTGTAGGACGTGTGTGCACGCATGTGTCTGAGTGAGTGAATGCATGAGGAAGTTGTGCACTGGTGTGAGTATGTGCGTGTGGCAGGGCGCTGTCCGGCAGAGGCTCCGTGTTCCAGGACCCACCTGCTCTGGTTCGGCGTGGAACAGGCACATCTTCGATGCCTGGTGAGGATGCACTCGGTATTGCCAGCCGCCAACACCAGATGCCCACCGTGCGGGGTGCCCGCAACGAGCTCGGGCGAGTCTCGAGTCTTCTGATGAAAACTCCAGGAAAGCTGATGCAGGGCGCGAGTCGGGGACTCATCTGGGACACGACTCCCTGCAGCATCTTAGTGTGATTGCGCACCTTGGGTAGTGACGTTACTCTCCTGGTGCCCCCGGCATGCTGCGCTGTCAGCGGGCACCACCGAGCGGGCACGGCCTGGGGTCTGTACGTGGACACCCTGCTCAGGACATGGGGGTGCTGGGATGGACCTGTATGCCGCCTGGCCCCTGCCCACACCCCTCTTGCACACGGAAATACATCCCCGCAATTTCCGGAGGAGCGAGCCCTGCTCTCAGGTCGGGTCACCAGTCTGCTCTCATGATGATCAGATGAATTTTCATGCCCACCCGAGGTGCAGCTCCACCAGGTGCAGGGACTGCCATGTGAATACGTGTGCCGACTTAATGCACAAAAGCTGTATTTCATTAATGTCACAGGGGCTAAGCTTCGCAGGCTGACGCCTCAGAGGCTGAGAGGGCCCTGTGTCCCCTGCACGGGCTTCTGATCTGCTTGCGTGACAGTGACTGCGTTGTCTCTTTACTGCTGTGTTTTACGCCTCCCTCGCACAGCCCGGCTTGTTACAAACTGTAGCTTTGTCGCTCTCAGACGCCCTATTTACTGTCTTGTTGCTCTCTGCAGGCCGGTCTAATTGAAGCCAACGGGGAACTCAAGGTCTTCATAGACCAGAACCTTAGTCCTGGAAAAGGTAAGGCGCTTCTTTTCCAAATACGATTCTGTGGATGAGAGTGTTAGGGTTGGTGTATTTGTGAATTTCTCTGGGATGAAAGCCCCTGTCAGGCGTGGGGGTCCTGCTTTGGGAGCACTCCTTCCTGGGGCGCTGCAGCGCTTGGCAAGCAGCTGGCTGCATCGCCTGCGGGCACCCGACAGTGTGGGGCTCTTACTGTCTGCAGAAATTCAGGAACATGGAGAACCCACGTCATGTGCTTTCCTCCACCTCACAGGCGCCATGAGTCCTCCAGGTGTCTGCTCTGGACTTGGCCACCAAGCAGAAGGGCCTTGAACTCAAGGCTGGTGGTGCCCCCCTCACGTGCCTCTGGGTGCATGTCTGCCCCCCCAGGAAGCCATGTGTGTATGTGTGGTGGCTCGCTGGAATTCAGGTGGACTTGGAGGGGGACGGGTCCAAGCCACTTCTCCCCCCGGGGTCCCATGCTCTCCCTCCTGGAGTGACGGTGACGAACATCTGCCCACTCAGCTGTCTCCGGGGGCACACTAGCCGTGGCAGTGCTGGACCAGAGGGCACACACCTTCCAGCGTTGATCTGTGGCATCTGGCGCTGAGTGGCTGGGTCACTTCTGTGACCCACCTCCGCTCTGCCTCAGCCGGACTGAGGCCCTGACAGGTGACCCCTTGGCTCCTGCTGTAGCTTCGGGGGAACGTCGCAGCCCCTTCCCATCCATCTGGTGCTGGTGAGCCAGACAGGAGTCCAGCCATGCCCTGCCTTGGCGGGGCCCTGCCCCCTCTACATCAGGATGTCCCCTTCCGAGGCTCATGGAGGCTCCCCTGCCCCAGCTCAGCAGGTTTGCCTCCTCGTCACGCTGGCCACTCTCCCGGACGGCTGTGGGCGCAGCGTGCGCTCCAGATCTCTGTGTTTGGAAGGTTGCAGGCAGCGTCCTGCTTTTCTGCACATCAGTTCCTCCTCCTTCCCTTCCTGTCGAAGGACGGGAGGCCCCGCGGGGGACTCCGTGTTTGCAGCCAGTTTTATCTCGATCGCTCTCACCATTCCCGGGTGGCTTGAGCGAGCTGCTGCAGTCTAACTAATTGGACACTTAGAATTTCAGGACTTGCAGGCGTGACGTCCTTAGTGAAAGTGACAAAGCAGAAGTAATAGTGAAAACACCGTGAACTCTGCTCCCTTGGAAATGGTGGGAGTCTCTCATCCTGGCTTGCTGTTTGGACGCTCCTGAAGGTCTCTCCCGGATCACGGGCTGCCTGTCTCCTTTCCTTTCTTACGAACAGATCTGTGCTTGAGCCTCACTGGGTTTGATGGCGAGGCGGCGGGTTGCATTGGAGGGACGCGAAAACAACAGCTTCTTGAGTCTCCTAGAATATTCTGGTGCCAGCTCCCTGCACCGTTAAAGGATTTTGTGTGTTCTTGGGTGCAGTTTGGTCCAGCGGGTCCTAGGCTCCGCTCACGGCTGGACCTGCTGCCCCTCGAGGCTCCTGCCTTCTGTCTCTGCTTCCGCGTCTGCCGGGACCAGTGCAGCCTCCCAGGCGCTGGGGCTCCTGCCCCCGCGCCTCCGGCGTGTTTTGGGTGCCAGAAGCCCCTGGCCTCGTGTCAGTGATGCGCTCCCCGCGTTGGCCCTGTGAACGCAGGCTGCGTGCTGCCAGGCTCCCGCTCCTTCCGGAAAAGTGCTTGTTCGTAAACGGAGCTATTTGTCTGTTGGACGGGCCGGCAGGTGCTGCTCTGGCCACGCAGGCGGTAGGACCAGGCTGTCTGCCGCGCTCTCCTGCGGGGTCTGTTCCACCCACAGCGCCTTTCCCTCTGGCTCGGGGGCTTCAAATCTAACTTTAGGCAGTGTGGTACTGACTGGAATGGTCGCTTTGGGTTATTCGCTAGTGTTTCATTAGGTTGGGGACCCGCGGGTGTCACGCTGTGTCGTTTGCCCCGCGGTCACTGTGGGCACTTCCCGAGGAGCACTGGGCGGGGGCTGAGCCAGGGTCGTGGTGAGTGAGGCCCAGGCCCCCGGCACAGGCTCGTCTAGCAGTCTCTGGAGGGACTGTGAGGGGCAGGAGTTGGCTCTCGCTGGGCAGTGGGGGTCGGGGGTCACAAGGAGGGACGCAGCTGGTCCTGGTGGAGGCTGGGCCTTGAGGGGCAGGGGCCGGTCCTGCTTCCTGTCCCCATACGCTGTGCCCACAGGCCGGCTCACAGCTGCTCCCAGGTCCACCGCCAAGAGTTCGAGAGCCTCAGTGACCCTGCCAACCCAGCTGAGGGGCCGGGGCTGGTGAGCCCCCCCCCGAGGTGAGGCTCCGCCGTGGCTGCGCCTGCCCGAGCTCTGGCTGTGATGCCCCCTCCCGCTGGGCTCCTGCACGCTCCTGCTTCCTGGGTTCTGGCCTCGACTCTGCTCCCGTCTCGGCCTCCAGGGCCGCCCATGCCTTGGCCTCACTTGCTGCTGCTTGCTGCTACGTGTAGCCCATTTCCAGATCCCCGTGTCCGCAGGCTTGCCCAGAGGCGGAGCCCGCGGGAGGCACGTGGGGAGTGGGAGAGAGGCTGGTTGTGTGGGACCGGCCCCTGTGACAAGGGGGCTGGCGGGCCGGACACAGGCAAGAGCTGGGGCTGTGGCCTCGAGGTGGAGGAGACCTCGGGTGTCTGGTCAGGGGGCTCTGGATGGCGGTCTCCCCCACCTAACGTCGGCGTACGGCTGGTCTGTGACTGGATAGCTGGGGACGGGCGCCTTGGCCCTCACAGCAAGTCGGTCGTCATACCCGCGAGATTCAAAGAGCTGTTTTCCGCAGACCGGTGCGCTGAAGTCACAGCCTCCTGTGCCCACGGGCCCCAAAGACCGGAGCCCCCAACGTGGTCCAGGACGGTGAAGTTCACAGTCTTCGCTGTGACAGCCATTGGGTCGTTCCATCAGGCTTCGCTGATGGTTCTGATGCTGGTGGTTCTGCCCACGCTCTGGAGTGAGAGCCGGGGCACGGGGCGCATGTGCGTGGCCGCACCACACAGGTGGGCACCGCTTTTGCTGCGGTTTCAGGTTCTGGCGGCCCAGTGGGTGTGAGCCCCCTCGCTCCCGGCCTGCCCTGCCAGTTGGGGTCCGGCCAGGTGCTTTGCCGGCACATTTTGTTGCTGCGGTTCCTGCCGGGACCTCCTCTTTCTGCTGTGCGGCTGCTGCCCCGGGCTTCGGGCCACGTCCCTGCCACGCGCGCACCCACGGCCTCCCGTTGTGCCCACGGCCCGCCTGCCCTCCGCACAGAAGGAGTCCAGGGCCACGGCCCTCTTCCTCTTCTCCGGCCTTGCGTGCACTTTGTGCGTCTCGCTGAAGAAACACAGCTAACAATGTAAACGTGTGTTTAAGCGTGTGTTCGCCATTTTGGACATGCTTTCCTGACATGTGTGTGTGTGTGTGTGTGTGTGTGTGTGTGTGTGTGTGGTGTCTGCACACGCTAACCCTCCCTGCGGCGTGTGACTTTGCTCTCCGCAGCCGGGCCCTTTCCGGCAATTTCCCGTGCTGCCTTTGTCGCTGGGCCTCTTGATGGAGCGCTCTGGTGCCCGTTGAGTGTTTTCCCCGAAGGGCTGTGCGCCCCGAGTGCCCGGTGCGGGAGGCCGCCCCTGCGGAACGCCGCGTCCTGCGTCCGTGGCCAGGTCTGGCTGGTCACGGGGCCTGTGCTGTGACGTCTGCTGTTTTCCTTCCACTTCAGTGTTGCCCTTCCCCTGAGGACGGGCTCTCAGGGGGGAGACGTGCACATCCGTGATGGGCCGGCAACGGGTGTTACGGGATCATTCCTGAGACGCGGGCCCCGCAGCCTCCCGGACATGCGCGGGCCTGCCCAGTTGGCTGTGGGGGGACGCAGCCCGGCCCCACCGCGGCCGCCCTCCCAGGGAGCGCAGAGCCGAGGCGCCGTCTTTTGAACGCAGAGGACATCTGGAGCACAGAGTGAGGTCATGTCCCACCCACCGGACTCCACCGCCGGGCTCGCCAGGAAGACCGGTCTTCAGAGGAGACGCGTCACAGAGGAGGCCCCGAGAAGGGGAGCACCTCAGCTTGGACCCTGGGGCCTCAGAGACTGCCTTGCGGGGGCGGGGCCGCGGGGGGCTCGTGTGTCTCTGTGACCGCTTGGCTGAGCGCTCGGGGTATTTGTAGTGTGGCGGGCAAGAGTGCAGCTCTTAGGCTACTAGGTTCTTAGAACTTAAAAAGAGTTGAAATTATTTTCAAGAAGACATTAAACCTTATGATTTCATAATCTATCTTAAAACCCATAGATGTTAATGGATTGTGATTGCTAATTATAACAATATGCTTATGTAATATTTTTGGAATCCTTTTTCTGTTAATAATTATAGCAGTTCAGACCGCATATGTTCATAACTTCTTTTCTTGCCCAGAAAGGAATTCCCCATTTCGTAACGTTGTAGTTGACAGTCTTTCAGGGGTGGCTGGGTGGCTCAGTGGGTTGAGTGACCCACTTTGGCACAGGTCGTAATCTTGTGGTTTGTGAGTTCGAGCCCCTCATCGGGCTCTGTGGGGACAGCTCGGAGCCTAGGGCCTGCTTGGGCTTCTGCGTCTCCCTTGCTCTCTGCCCCTCCCCCATTCGTGTTCTCTTTTTGTCTCTCAAAAAGTAAACATTAAAAAACACTTTATTAGATAGTTCCTTTAATAGAAGGCTCTAAGTAGATTTTATGGTTTAAGTAGTAGTTTTGCTAATGAGTAGATTCCTAGGCTGTGCTACAGGTCAGCCATCTGGTAAACGGGAGTGTAAATAGGTCGAGCGTGGTGGTCTTTGTCAGAAAAGGACGTTAAGCGCTCTGATTTCTGCGGCTAGATTAAACCAAGAACGAATCCTGTCCTTGAGATTGTTATAAAGTGACGTGTCTTTTTCCTGAGTCAGCAGTTGGTAGAAACCCCAGAGAAGGGGACACTGGCTGCCTGGGTGCTCACGTGTGTGTATGTGTGAACTCGTGTGTGGTACATGTATGGTGTGCACATGTGTGCACGCGTTTGCACGTGTGGTATGTGTGCATACTGTGTGGTGTGCATGTATGGTGCGTGCATGGTGTGTGGTGTGTGGTGTGTGCGTGTGTGGTGTGTGCAGGCATGCGTGTGTGCCATGCATGTGTGTGCTGTGCATGCACGCGTGGTTGGTATGTGCGTGTGTGACGTGCATGTGTGGAACGGCCCTGTGGAGGTGCTGTGTGGAAGCCTAGAGCACAGACAGTCCCCTGGCACACAGATCCCCTTGGGTGCACCGTGAGGAAGGTCATTGGGAGAGAATGGCCAGAGCGCATCCATTAAGCCTTGATGTTTGCGGGCAGAGCCAAGTGGGGGCAGGCATGGGGCAGGTCTGTGGACCGGACGGTTAGCTCTGCTGGTCAGGCCTCTTGAGCAAACAGGATGAAAGGAAAATAGTTAATTCTAGGCTGTACTGGGGAAAGACTGCGTGGTAGTTCTTTGTGTTGAAGAGCCTCCCACTTAGTAAAACAAGGAGACCACAGGTGGTGTCGGCCAGCGGGTGGGGAGGGGGCCTGGCCCCGCTCCTTCTGCCTTCCCGCCCTGCTGCCGCCCTGGCGGGCCGGGAATGGGCGTCCCAGGCCGGGGCTCTGAGCGCCTGGTTTTATAGGTGGGTGTTCCCGTGGTTCTGGGCGCCCAGTGTTGTCCCCTGTGGTCGCGCCTGTGTCTCTAGCCCAGACGTGCCCAGGTGTTCTGACTTCGCTCATTTTACACGCAAGGTCGACTTTATGATACAATGTCGTAACAGCTGCCAGGGCTGCTGGTGTTGACGGGGTCATTTGGAAATTTTTAAAAAACCCAATTTTATTTTTTAATGAATCAATTCAATATTCTTAGAAACCTACTAGTAACCTGCTTATAGTCTGAAATGACTGACATGTTTGTGTTTTAAATCTCTGTGCAAAATAGAATAACTTTATTTTTGTTTTTTAAACTCTTAATCTAAAACAATTGTTAAAAGTTTGCTTTTGGGGGCGCCTGGGTGACTCAGTTGATTGAATGTCTGACTTTAGCTCAGGTTGTGATCTCCTGGTTCGTGAATTTGAGCTCCAAGTGGGGTTCTCTGCTGACAGTTCAGAGCCTGCTTTGGATCCTCTGTCCTCCCCCCACCTCTGGCCATCAGCCCAGAGCCTAACTCGCCATCAGCCCAGAGCCTAACTCGGGATTGAACTCATGAACCGTGAGATCGTGACCTGAGCCAAGGTTAGACACTTAACCAACTGAGCCACCCAGGGCCCCTTGGAGTCTATTCTTTAAAACACATGGACTGTAAAGGGTTCAAAAATGAAACTTAGACCAGGCTAGATTGAAGACTGTGTTTACTGCTTATTTGGGGCAGAGCCCATGAAGTGAAGGAAACGCCATCTGACGTTGGCCTTGTGCGGGGAACCCCCCTCCCCCCGGCCAGCTGGTTCCTGTGCTCACCCGTGGCGGCCACGGGAGGCTGTTCTGCTTCAGGACCCGGGGTGGGGGGGTGCTGGGTGTGGCCAGAGCAGGGCTTTCCCCTCTCCCTGTGTGACAGGGACCTGGGATCTTTCCGGCTCTTCCTGAGCGTGCAGGCCCTTCTCTGTAAGGGGTGGACCGCGTACACGCTGCCCGCCTCCCGGGCTCCCTTCAGGGCCTGCCCTGTGCCTTTCCCCGGGTCCCACCACCCTCTGTTCGTGCTCCCTCGTTTGTTTCTCTGCCTTTGATGCCGGCACAGCAAGGGCTTTGTTTTTTATATTTTGAGTTTTTACATTTCTACTTTGTTTGATTTTATTATTCGATATGTAAAATAAAATGTTTTACTATTTTTATTCACGGTTGTGTCTCTAGCACTCAGGACAGAGCCAGGCACACAGAACTCTGTGCAGATGCCTGTGAAGGAGGGAATGTGTCTCATGTACCCTCCCCCTCATTTTGTGAGGAGACGACCTGAGTCTTCAGAGAGGCCACAGCTTCCTCAGGCATTTTTCTCCCTAGAAACAGACACGTGGTTCTGTTGCTCCAGGAGAAAGAGTGGTAGATTTCTAAACGAGCTTTGCGAACCTGTAAGGAAATGCTGGAATACAAGTGACTTCTAGTCTTACGACTGTAATTGTCACAGAATTATAGACTTTTAGAGCTGCCCTCCCCAGACCCTGCAGTCCTGCCAGAACATTCTCTAGGTGAGCAGGCAGCCTTCCAGGGGCTCAGGGCATGGTTGGCAATGTGCCTGGGCCGCCTGAGCCCCATCCCAGGGACGCCAAAGCACCCAGGAGGGGCTGGTGGTCACGTCTACACAGACAAGGCTGCAACTTAGTAGCGGCCTCTGTGACTCACCCGCAGATGCGGAGCGGTGGAAGTGGGGACGGTGAGAATCTCTGACTGGAAGTGCCATTACCCTGCAGCCTCGGCCCAGGAGGGCGCTGACCTGTTACCTCCTTGTGTTGCAGGCGTGGTGTCCTTGGTGGCCGTCCACCCCTCCACGGTGAGCACGCTGGGGAAGCAGCTCTTGCCAAAAACCTTCGGACAGTCCAATGTCAACATCGCACAGCACGTGGTAAGGGCCCCGGGCTGGCGGCTTGCAGGCTCCGCTGCGGGGTTGGGCTCCCTCTCCAGTGCCCACAGCGCTGGCACGGCCGCCCGCCTCACACTGTGGGAGTGTGTGCCTGCGGGGTATGTGCTCCCCTGGCTCGGCCCCACGCCTGCCCCAGAGCTCGGGGGCTGTGTCGCCCCCTCCTGGAAAGTGAGGGTGGTGTCCTTGCGGAACTCGGGGCTCTGGGCCGTCAGGCGCCAAGGCAGGTGTGTCCCTGCTCTGGGGACCATGCTGGGGGCCCCCCGCGGACTGGGCACCTGTGGGACTCAGCGGGCCCTTGCAGACGGATCTCTGGGCAGACCGAAGCAGCCCCTACCCTGGGCAGGCGCAGCATTGAGAGCAGAATGTTCGCTGCCCACCTGAGCGCCCGCCCCTGGGTGCACATTCCCAGCAGCTGAGGACATGCCTGTCACTTACCCTGTCGGTGAAGCGGGACTGCTTTTCTTAGCAGAGTGGCTGGGGTTTTCTCAAAGCAATGACACGTTGAAGTTCTAGGCCGTATTTGGCTTACCACAGCCTTTTATTTTTATTTTATTATTATTTTTTTTAATGTTTTATTTATTTCTAGGAGAGAGAGAGAGAGACATCGTGAGCAGGGGAGGGTCAGAGAGAGAGGGAGTCACAGACTCTGAAACAGGCTCCAGGCTCTGAGCTGGCAGTCAGCACAGAGCCCGACGCGGGGCTCGAACCCACGAACCGCGAGATCATGACCTAAGCGAAAGTCGGACGCTTAACCGACTAAGCCACCCAGGCGCCCCTATCACAACTTTGTAATAAGTGTCTTCCTGATATAAGTTAAATATTCCACTCTGTGCTTTATTCTGTAACTCATTTTATTTGTAGGTGCTACGTAGTCTAGCAGCTTTAGCTTGGGAACACCTCCTTGATTGTAGGAGCAGCCTGCTTTCGCGGCCAGTGTAAACAGTAGGGAGGAAAGTTAAGGAGGACTTTTCTAACGGTGCCTTATCAGTCTGAGAGTTAAGCCCCTGGTCTGGGTCAGGCTGCTTCGAGGGGGAGCTAGTGATGGTAACTCCTTCACAGATCCCAGCGGTCTGAGCTAGGCGTCTCTCAGCCTTCACCTGACACAGGACTGGTGACGAAAGGGTTGGCGCTTTGTGACCTGAGAGCCAGAGCTTTGTCTTCGTGTGATGCGAACGCGCTCAGACTCTTGAGGTGCTCGCCCCCAGCCCTGCCTGAGGCAGCACCCATGGGCCCAGTTTCAGGGAGAGCAGTTAAGACTGGAGCTTCCTGTCATCCAGGGAGGCCACGCTCACAGTGAGCAGCTCAGTGCACCTGCTGTGTTTGCATTGTGGAATGGAGGCACCGAGAGGTCCAGCCGAGGGAGACGACGGGGGCCAGGGTGCTGGCCTGATGGCAGGTAGCCCTCTGTGGCTCTCCTGCCGTGCACGTGGGCGCTGGCGTCCCAAATCTGCTCTCCTGAGAGTGTAACCAACCACGTCCATGTAAAATGTGTCCAGTGCCTGCCCGGAGCGCACGCCATGGCCACACCACGTTCCCCACGGTGACCGAGGGCCCCGTAAATGCACGCGCTTAACAAAAGCGGAGGTTCATGAGGCACATCTCCTCTCCGCGGGTTTGTTCTCTCTTCCGTCCTCTTTTCTTTTTTCCAGAACACTTGCTAAGTGATTTCACAGCTTTTGGATGAGGGTGGTCCCCCATTTGGAAAACACTGTGATGGACTTTAATTATTGGAAATGAGAATGAAAAGAAGGAAACGGAGTTGAGCATTTTTTCTTTCTCTGGCTAATGGGTCATTAGCTCTGACAGGTTACCTGGCCCAGGGATCAGAGTGCTTGCTCAGCTGTCCCGCGGCCACAGCACACATGTGCCGCTAAGCAGGGGTGTGGGGAGCACCCCCAGCCCACACAGCAGACCTGGCAAGTCCCTAGGGCCGTGCCTGCTGTCCCTGGGGCCGTGCCTGCCTCCCCCCCCCCCCCCC